>NC_083596.1:19079754-19372254 GCF_027579695.1 Neoarius graeffei | reverse complement strand
TACATTTGAGTTCTCAGGCAAATTTTACCAAGGTTCCAGACCTTAATTAGCTTATTGAGCTGTAGCTTGTTCAAATTCTTCATTAGGAAAGATCAGATGATGCAGATTTCAAAGCTGTATAAATTCTCTGACTCCTCAAACTTGTCCCTAAAATCAATAGCCATGGCCTCCTCTAAGCAACTCCCTCACATTCTGAATAATAAAATAATTGATCCTCACAAAACAGGAGAAGGCTACAAGAACGTAGCAAAGTGTTTTCAGGTAGCTGTTTTCTCAGATTGTAATGTTATTAAGAAATGGCAGTTAACAGAAACAGTGGAGATCAAGGTGAGGTCTGGAAGATGAAAACTTTCTGAAAGGACTGCTCGTTGGATTGTTAGAAAGGCAAATAAAAACCCGTTTGACTGCAAAAGACCTTCAGAAAGATTTAGCAGACCCTGGAGTGGTGGTGCACTGTTCTACTACGCAGCGACACCTGAACAAATACCCGTATGACCTTCATGGGAGAGTCATCAGAAGCGTCCTAGCCACAAAATTCAGCTTCTGAAGTTTGCAAATGAACATCTAAATACGCCTGATGCATTTTGGAAACAAGTCCTGTGGACTGATGAAATCAAAATAGAACTTTTTGGCCACAATGTTCAAAGGTATGTTTGGAGAAAAAAGGGTGCCAGATTCTAGGAAAAGAACATCTCTCCAACTCTGAAGCATGGGTGTGGATCGATCATGCTTTGGGGCTGTGTTGCAGCCAGTGGCACAGGGCACATTTCACTGGTTGAGGGAAGCATGGATTCAAATAAATACCAGCAAATTCTGGAAGCAAACATCACACCATCTGTAAAAAAGTTGAAGTTAAAAAGAGGATGGGTCCTACAATAAGATGATTATCCAAAACACACCTCAAAATCTACAATGGAATACCTCAAGAGGCACAAGCTGAAGGTTTTGCCCTGGCCCTCACAGTCCCCTGATCTAAACATCATTGAAAATCTGTGGATAGATCTCAAAAGAGCAGTGCATGCAAGACAGCCCAAGAAACTTGTAGAACTGGAAGCCTTTTGCAAGGACGAATGTGTGAAAATCCCCCACGTAAGAACTGAAAGATTATTAGCTGGCTACAAAAAGTGTTTACAAGCTGTGATACTTGCCAAAGGTGGTGTTACGAGGTACCAACCATGCAGGGTGCCCAAACTTTTGCTTTGGGCCCTTTTTCTTTTTTGTAAATTTGAAAATGTAAAAGATGAAAATAAAAAAAAAAATTGTTTTTGCTTAAAATATAAAGGGAATGAGTCATTAACTTTATGCCTTTTGGAGATCATTTCATCTTCAACTTGCTTATCTGTTCACAGTAACAGCAATTTTGACTAGGGGTGCCCAAACTTTTGCATACCAGTGTGTGTGTGTATACACACACACAGACATGGGCGGCACGGTGGTGTAGTGGTTAGCACTGTCACCTCACAGCAAGAAGGTCCTGGGTTCGAGCCCATGTTCTCCCCGTGTCTGCATGGGTTTCCTCCGGGTGCTCCGGTTTCCCCCACAGTCCAAAGGCATGCAGGTTAGGTTAACTGGTGGCTCTAAATTGACCGTAGGTGCGAGTGTGAATGGTTGTCTGTGTCTATGTGTCAGCCCTGCGATAACCTGGTAACTTGTCCAGGGTGTACCCCGCATCTCGCCCATAGTCAGCAGGGATAGGCTCCAGCTTACCTGCAACCCTGTAGAACAGGATAAGCGGCTACAGATAATGGATGTGTGTGTGTGTGTGTGTGTGTGTTTTTATATATATATATATATATATATATATACCTTCACCTAGGCACTGGGTGGTTTACCACTCACCTGATCAGGGAACACATAATCGGCTACATCCCAAAGCTTCTCTGTTCCATTATGTTCAGTGTAAGCTATTCCTTTCATCTTAGTGAAAACTGAGCTTATAGCTGTGTCTTCAATCTGGTAGCCTTTCTCATAGATGAACACCCATCTACAAAATAAATAAAGACATTATTAACTTTGGCTCTTTTCATAATAGGTTTGAACTTGCTATTATAAATATTCACAGAGATGCATGACAGAATGCTTTACTGGTTAACTTGGATAGAGATCAATTCTCAAAATACAAAGCAGAAAAATAACTTCACCATCAAAGGACATTACATACAAGAGACCTAACAATAAACACACAAACAATGGAGCCATCAGTGTCATGAAAACAATATTCCACTTAAACCAATGCAGATGATATGCAATAGAATTCACAGTGTACGTACATATACATAAAATATTCACCCCAACATTTTGTATTGTTGCAACCTGGAACTGAAGTGGACTTGGGGCTACAGTGTCTTGCAAAAGTATTCATCCCCCTTTGTGTTTGTCCTGTTTTGTCGCATTACAAGCTGGAATTAAAATGGATTTTTGGAGGGTTAGTACCATTTGATTTACACAATATGCCTACAACTTTAAAAGTGCATTTTTTTTTAAATTGTGTGACAAACAATAAGATGAAAAAATAGAAATCTGGAGTGTGCATAGGTAT
This sequence comes from Neoarius graeffei, assembly GCF_027579695.1. NCBI lineage: Eukaryota > Metazoa > Chordata > Actinopteri > Siluriformes > Ariidae > Neoarius > Neoarius graeffei. Next base: position 19,369,715 of record NC_083596.1, on the reverse strand, counting down.
TCACCCCCCCAAGTCAATACTTTGTAGAGCCACCTTTTGCTGCAATTACAGCTACAAGTCTCTTGGGGTATGTCTCTATTAGTTTAACACATCTAGCCACTGGAATTTTTGCCCATTCCTCAAGGCAAAACTGCTCTGGCTCTTCAAGTTAGATGGGTTGCGTTGGTGTACAGCAATCTTCAAGTTATGCCACAGATTCTCAATTGGATTGAGGTCTGGGCTTTGATTAGGCCATTCCAAGACATTTAAATGTTTCCCTTTAAACCACTCCAGTGTAGCTTTAGCAGTATGTTTTGGGTCATTGTCCTGCTGGAACATGAACCTTCGTCCCAGTCTCAAACCTCTGGCTGACTCCAACAGGTTTTCCTCCAGAATTGCCCTGTATTTAGTGCCATCCATCTTTCCTTCAGTCCTGACCAGCTTTCCTGTCCCTGCAGATGAAAAATATCCCCACAGCATGATGCTGCCGCCACCATGCATCACTGTAGGAATGGTGTTCTCAGGGTGATGGGTTTGCACCACACATGGCCTTTCCCATGATTGCCAAAAATGTCAATGTTAGTCTCATTTGTTTTTATTTATTTATAGTGGCTAATTATCCTATCTTGCAGCTGAATCACGAAGGATGCAGTTCAACATGGCCGAGTCGAAGGCATACAAAGGCACCATAGGCAGACGCCTTACTACTCATGTTTGACCAGCGAACACAGCCCAGATATTAACACCAATGGGCAATTTAGAGTATTCAATTAACCTAACTACATGTCTTTTGACAGTGGGGAAACCCACGCGGACACCGGGAGAACATGCAAACTCCACACAGAAAAGCCCTAGTCAGCCACTGGGATCAAACCCAGGACCTTCTTGACGTGAGGCGACAGTGCTAACCACTACATCACAGTGCTGCCAAAGTTTAACCAGCAAATCTTCTTCCATGTGTTTACTCCAAATGTGTTTGCTTAAGCAGTGGTTTTTTTATTGGCCACTCTTCCATAAAGCCCAACTTTGTGGAGTGTACGGATTAAAGTGGTCCTATGGACAGATACTCCCATCTCTGCTGTGAATCTTTACAGCTCCTTCAGTGTTATCTTTGGTGGTTTTGTTACATCTCTGATTAATGCCCTCCTTGTCCGGTCTGTGAGTTTTGGTGGGCGGCCTTTTCTTGTCAGGTTTGTAGTGGTGCCATATTCTTTCCTTTTTGCTATAATGGATTTAATGGTGCTCCCTGAGATATTCAAAATTTGGGATATTTTTTATAACCCAACCCTGATCCATACTTCACAACTTTGTCTCTGACCTGTTTGAAGTGCTCCTTGGTTTTCATGTTGCTTGCTTAGTCGTGTTGCAGAGTCCCAGGTTGATTTATACAGATATCATGTGACAGATCATGTGACACTTTGATTGCACACAGGTGGCTCTTAATCAACTAATTATGTGACTTTTTTTTTTAAGATTTTTTTTTGGGCTTTTTTCACCTTTATTATTGGATAGGACAGTGTAGAGACAGGAAATGAGCGGGAGAGAAAGATGGGGAGGGATCGGGAAATGACCCCGGGCCGGAATCGAACCCGGGTCCCCGGACCCACGGCACGGCACCCCATCCACCCGAGCCACGACGCCCCCTAATTATGTGACTTATGAAGTGAATTGGTTGGACCAGCTCTTATTTAGGGGTTTCAAATGAAAGGGTGTGAATACCTATGCACACTCCAGATTTCTGTTTTTTCATCTTAATTATTGTTTGTGTCACAATAAAACAACAATTTGCACCTTTAAAGTGGTAGGCATGTTGTGTAAATCAAATGGTGCAAACCCTCCCAAAAATCCATTTTAATTCCAGCTTGGAATGTGACAAAACAAGACAAACACAAAGGGGTATGAATACTTTTGCAAGACATGAATCTCACCAAATAGCTCGTAATATTGAAGAGAACAATCAGTATGATTTGGAATAGGTGATTGCGTATGTACAGGTATGTTAATAAGTTCTTAAATTTGTTATTTAATTAATTTAGGTAAATTAACTTTGGTACAACCAGTTGCCATAGGAAGCCACATTATCAGTTGAATGGAGTCCATCTGTATGCAATTAAAATGTCATGTAACATCTTTAGAAGCATATCTGTTTTTAGAAGGCCCCATAATGTGTCAGATGACAAATCTAAAGAGGTGGCAGTCCAAAGGCATCAGGTTAGGCTAATTAGTGGCTCTAAATTGACCGTAGGTGTGAATGTGAGTGTGAATGGTTGTGTGTCTCTACAGTATGTGTCAGCCCTGTGATGATCTGGTGACTTGTCCAGGATGTACCCCGCCTCTCGCCCATAGTCAGCTGGGATAGGCTCCAGCTTGCCTGCGACCCTGCACAGTATAAGCGGTTACGGATAATGGATGGATGGAAATTTGCTGCCATATAGGTTGTAGTCTCCTTTTTATCAACGATGAAATAAATTTATTCCAGAGTGCTCTGAGCATTGTGGAAATGCATCCTTCAATTCTTTCAATTAAATGAAAGATGGGCCTTTGGCTCATAACTCTCCATTTTATTGTATATTAAGACATAAGAGATCTCATCACTGTTATTTTAGACCTCATAATTATGCACCATATCCTGTTTATATCTGTGTGTCATGAATGCTTGCTAATTACACTGCTGTTACACTCTGCAGATACATGAACAAAGATTCCTTGGAAAGTAATGTTTGCATTCCTCATCCAGATCTGATAGATGCTTTAGGCTCAGGGCGAACCACTGCATTGTAATATGCAATAAGATCTGAGGGTTGAGTAAACATTTCAGTATAGACAACAAATCACATTGTCAAAAGTAAGCTTATCTTAACAAGGAAATAAACTGTTGATTCATGACTCTCGGTGAACGTGCTAATGTATATGTACATTTTGAGTGCACAAATAAATTAGTGTCTTAATTATTCACACACTTTCCACATTTTCTTGTTACAACTTGAAACTGTATTGGACGTAATTAAGTTATTCCACGAAATTGAGTCGTACATGAGCTGATAGCCGACCACGTGCGTAGCGCCGAGTTGGCTATAAACCGTGTATGACAAGATTGAGTAGAATAACTGTTTTATTCTATCCACATTTACTGGATTTTGAGAAACAGAGCAGTTTTATTTTTTTGCAAATTCGATAAAAAAAACTTAATACAAAATGTCCGACAAAATAATTTCCGCTGAGAATGTAAACAAACCGACGAAATGACATTAGCAGTTTATGAAAAATTACATAATAATCTCATCTCATCTCATTATCTGTAGCCGCTTTATCCTCTTCTACAGGGTCGCAGGCAAGCTGGAGCCTATCCCAGCTGACTATGGGCGAAAGGCGGGGTACACCCTGGACAAGTCGCCAGGTCATCACAGGGCTGACACATAGACACAGACAACCATTCACACTCACACCTACGGTCAATTTAGAGTCACCAGTTAACCTAACCTGCATGTCTTTGGACTGTGGGGGAAACCGGAGCACCCGGAGGAAACCCACGCGGACACGCAAACTCCGCACAGAAAGGCCCTCGCCGGCCCCGGGGCTCGAACCCAGGACCTTCTTGCTGTGAGGCGACAGCGCTAACCACTACACCACCGTGCCACCCGAAAAATTACATAATAATAATTCATGAAAAATAAAAAAGATACCTTCTTACCATCAAATACTTTCATTCCATATTTTGTTGCTTTTTTGTATTTTTGGGGGTTTGTTTTTAAAGGTCTCCTTGCATCGTTTTTTCATTAATTGTGCGGTGGTCTCTAGTATGAATGAATGCCCTGTGAGCCGGTTTTGGTGAAAAAAAAAAGCTGTGGTTCTCCTGTTTCAGGCTGTTCTAGTTTGGTGGAGGAGTGGGTGGCGGGAGAACGACAGGATTTCAGCTCTTACTCATTAATATTCATGACATGTAAACGTGTTATCTCTGATTGCTGTTAGCCAATCAGTAAACGTGTTACCTCTGATTGTCTAACAGCACTGTGACGCTACCTCCAGTGGGTCAGAACAAGCGGATGTGGGTGTCTTTGTAAAAACGGTTTTGATTGGCTATTATGGTCTCGACATCGATGTTTTGACCAATAACAATGTAGATAACACGAATTTTGCATCACATTCAACGAGATTTAAACAAGACTAAAGATGGCGACTTACAAATAATGTGTAAACATCGTTGGAGTTAATACAGTTTGAACAGCATGAAGGAACATACCCCAACCCCCTGAAATTAATAAAAAAAAAATTCTCGACGGATTTGGCATAATATAAAAAGGTCGTTTTTTACTCAGAAAAAGCGGAAATCCGCCGAAAAGCGGGAAACTCTCATCCCTGCCTAGCTTGTGACCATGTCATGCATGCTAACGTGGAGAATGTGAACATGCTATTTTGTAACAAAAACCTTCGAACAAAAAGTTCATGTTTTTCTTCCAGCTTGTGAGCTGGTGGTCGACAGATCCAGGTATTTAAAAACAACTTCAAAGCAAAACCACTACTGAAGGCACCGAAGTTTGAAAAGTCACTGTGGTTGAAATGATCAGAACACAGTACTAACGTTGCATTATACTTCGCTGGTGGTGTTCCAAAGATAAATTCCAACCATTTCTTCTATCTTGGGCAAGAAATGCAACGTTGATGTGTTACTGCCACAAATAACACAGGCACGAACTTGTTCAGACATGTTTTCAGCTTGCTGTTAGGTCCTCTTCGTTAGCTACTGACGAGATGGGCTCTGCTATCTGTCCTCGCGCTTAAATCCGAACTTTCTTCCCGTGGGCGGTCACAAGCCAAGGTGGGCGAGGCCATGAATACTAATTTTCGAAGTGACGTAACTTCGTATGGCTTTTTCTGATCCGCTCGTTTTTACGACTATTTTCTTTCATAAGCTAATACAGGGAATGGGAGTAGAATTACATTTTCACATGCAGCATGCATATGCAACTCGGAGTGAACTATGGTATTTCAAAAAGAGCCAGTATTAAACGTTTTTGGTGGAAGGGCACCTTTAAGTAGAGTTTTTATTTCGTCCTGGGTTGGTTCAGCCACACACTCCACCATTTTTTCCCCTCTAATCACAGTATATGAGCTGATATCCTAGTAATAGAGTAGCCAATCAGAGCGTGCGATTGCTCATATCCAATGAATGTGGATAGAATAATTTGGATTATACGTACTGTATATCATGAATTGACAGTAGTTCCTTGATACTGAATTGGGGAAAGTGTGTGAAGGGGTAATTAGTGCAGTCTGCAAAATTACTTATAAATACAAAAAACACAAAAGTTGTGATCGTGTATGTATTCACACCTGTTGCTGAGAAATCCCTCAATCAGTTATTTTGGAAAGAGACTTGGTTACAGTGCTACATTTTGAGCTTTCTAATTAAGAATTACATACTTGCACATTTTGTCAGTAGCTAAGTTTATGGCCTTGAGTTTATTGCTCTATTTTTCCCCAAACCAATTATGATTGACAAACCAATTAGAATATTTAATGGGCTTTATTGGGCTAGTCCCAATAAATGACATCTCTGGGTTAAACCAATATATGTGAGACAATAATTTTTACGTTTATATGTTACACCCAGATCCAGTAACTGGCTCCAGTGTTGGAAATCATGTGAAGATCATACACCCAAAAATCAATGGAAATCCTTTCCTCAATATCAGTTTGGACGGCTATTCAGTGTTGTAGTCGAGTCACTAAACATCGAGTCCAGTCTCGAGTCCTCAGTGTTCAAGTCCGAGTCAAGTCAAAGTCATTAAAAAAAAAATTTGAGTCAAGTCTGAGAACAAGACTCCAACTGCACCGTTTGATGGTGGCTGTTTTAGCGCCAGGCGGCACAGTGGTGTAGTGGTTAGCACTGTCATCTCACAGCAAGAAGGTCCTGGGTTCGAGCCCAGTGGCTGACGAGGGCCTTTCTGTGTGGGTTTGCATATTCTCCCGGTGTCTGTGTGGGTTTCCTCCGGGTGCTCCGGTTTCCCCCACAGTCCAAAGACATGCAGGTTAGGTTAACTGGTGACTCTAAATTAACATAGGTGTGAATGGTGGTTTGTCTCTGTGTCAGCCCTGCAATAACCTGGCAACTTGTCCGCCTCTCACCCATAGTCAGCTGGGATAGGCTCCAGCTTGCCTGCAACCCTGTAGAACAGGATAAATGGCTACAATTCTCAATTCTTCGCAAAGTAAGTGTGTTTTCACAGTTTTTATATTGTCACGCTGATTGCGCCTTAATCCTATGCAGGCACAAGTCGTTTATGGCACGCGTGTGAGAGTCTGCTTGGTATGCAAGCTGTCTGGATCATGTCCAAAAGTCTCTGATGCACACACCAATGTTAGGACTTGGACTGTTTTGGCCTCTAGAGGCCGCTGTTATTTCCTTTTCGTGTCATATTTATTTTGGCCTCTAGAGGCCGCCACTGTTCCTGTGTTTTGTGTTTTTTTTTGTTAATTGCCTGTTAGTCCTAATTATCTTCACCTGTGTCCTTAATTAGTTTGTGTATTTATACCCCTGAGTTCAGTCCTCTTGTCACGGAGTCTTTGTGCTGTTATGTTTATCTCCAGTTTCCTTTGTACTGTGTTTTGTGGATCTTCTGAGCTTTTGCATTTTTGCCTTTTTCTTTTTGAATTATACTCTTTGTTTTTGTTTTTTTTTTGTTTTGCCCTGGATTGTATATAGTGTACATAGTATAAATAAACCTTTTGTTACTTTTTCTACTTCCGCCTCACGCCTCTGCATTTGAGTCATTCCCCTGGTGGCCTAGTGAGGGTTTGCTGGATCATCACACCAACGAACCAGGTTCGAATCCCAGCAAAACCCTAACAGAAAGACTCCGTCATGACCGACTCAGCAGAGGCTGCTTCAACTGTCTACCCGGCCAACCTTCAGGGAATTATGGCAGCTTTGACACGCTTCGGAGCGACCATGGACGCTCATGGACGTACGCTCACCAGCCAACGTGAGGCCCTCGCTCGCCACGAGGAACTGCTTCAGCAAATTGGGAAAACCCTGGCACAGCTGACATCTCTGCCTGCATCTCCTGATCCAGTTCCTGCTCCTGATCCAGCTCCCACTCCTGCTCCAGTGCCTCCTGCCATGCTGCCTTCTTCACCTCGCGAACCCAGCCTTCCTGCACCACAGAGGTATGACGGCAAGCACAGTGAGTGCCGAGAGTTCCTTACCCAGTGTCAACTCACCTTTGAGCTTCAGCCTACCACCTACACTACGGATCGCTGCAAGATTGCCTTTGTGATCACCTTATTAGCTGGTAAGGCGCGAGCCTGGGCTACTGCTATCTGGCAAAGACAGGGACCTGAGTGCTTTGATTTCCAGCTGTTTTCTGAAGAGATGCTTCGGGTCTTCGATCAGGCAGACATCAGTACCGACGCAGCCCGAAAGCTCATGTCCATCCGGCAAGGAGGAAGCGTCGCAGATTACGCCATCTCGTTCCGAACACTCGCAGCAGTAAGTGGATGGAACGAGACTGCCCTGGTGTCAGCCTTCCACCATGGTCTGTCTGACCCCATCAAGGACGGTCTGGCCTCTATTGGATGCCCAAGTGACCTCGAAACCCTCATCTCACATGCTATTCGTCTGGACAACAGGATGAGAGAACGCCACCAAGCCTTGAGCCCCCCCAGCCTCCCTACCTCTACCTGGAGACCGTCTACCTCCTTCAGTGACTGTCCAGAACCCATGCAAGTGGGTCGTACTCGCCTCTCCGCATCTGAGAGGGAGCGCAGAAGGAGGGACAAGTGCTGCATCTACTGTGGCAAGCCTGGTCACTTCCGAGCATCATGTCCCGAACTCTTGGGAAAAGGACCGCCCCGTCCAGCCGAGGGAGGGTTGTGACGGGGCCTACCCTCTCTCCCGGACTCCCTGGCCAAGGAATCTACATCCCGGTCTCCATCTCCTGGGGTGAGTCTGTCCATTCTTGTCAAGCTTTGATAGACTCAGGGGCGGCTGGGAACTTTATGGATATTCACTTCGCCCAAAGCATCAATATACCTACTGCACCTCTTGAAGTCCCTCTGTCTGTGTCTGCCCTCGATGGCCAAGCGTTAGGTGATGGAAGAGTCACCCAAGTTACTTCTCCAGTCTTCCTCCAGTCTCAAGGTCACAAGGAAGAAATATCCCTGCACCTGATTCCTTCACCTGAGTTCCCAGTTATTCTAGGCCTTCCTTGGCTTACTCGCCACAACCCTCGCATAGACTGGGTAACAAGCCAGGTTGTGGAATGGGGCCCTGCATGCCATGCCTCTTGTCTGCTCTCTAGCTCTCCTGTGTCTCCTGCCGAGCCCCCTGATCTCACCGAGTTATCTCAAGTTCCCACAGAGTACTGGGATCTCAAGGAGGTATTCAGCAAGAGCAGGGCCGCCGTTCTTCCTCCGCACCGGGCCTACGACTGTGCCATCGACTTGCTCCCTGGGACTACCCCTCCTCGTGGCAGACTGTTCTCCCTCTCTCAGCCAGAACGCAAGGCTATGGAGGAATACCTCAAAGACGCCCTGGTCTCTGGGTTCATTCGACCCTCCACCTCACCTGCTGGTGCCGGCTGCTTCTTTGTCGGCAAGAAGGATGGGGGGCTTCGACCATGTATTGACTACAGGGGCCTGAACAAGATCACTGTGCGCAACCGATATCCCCTTCCGCTGATGTCCACTGCTTTCGACCTGCTCCAAGGCGCCACCGTCTTCACCAAGTTGGACCTATGGAACGCATACCACTTTCCATGTTTCCCTGTTGCGGCCTGTACTGACGTCTACGTATGCCCCTGCCCCTAGGAACCCCCCACCCCCCCGCATCTTCCAGGGGCAGACTGTGTTCACTGTGCATCGCCTGCTTGACTCCCGCCGGGTCCGCGGCGGGTTGCAATATCTGGTGGACTGGGAGGGCTATGGTCCTGAGGAGCGCTGCTGGGTTCCTGCTCGGGATGTCCTGGATAAAGAACTGTGTCGGGACTTCCATTCGGCCCATCCGGATCGCCCTGGGAACGTCAGGAGACGCTCCTAGAGGGGGGGGTCCTGTTAGGACTTGGACTGTTTTGGCCTCTAGAGGCCGCTGTTATTTCCTTTTCGTGTCATATTTATTTTGGCCTCTAGAGGCCGCCACTGTTCCTGTGTTTTGTGTTTTTTTTGTTAATTGCCTGTTAGTCCTAATTATCTTCACCTGTGTCCTTAATTAGTTTGTGTATTTATACCCCTGAGTTCAGTCCTCTTGTCACGGAGTCTTTGTGCTGTTATGTTTATCTCCAGTTTCCTTTGTACTGTGTTTTGTGGATCTTCTGTGCTTTTGCATTTTTGCCTTTTTCTTTTTGAATTATACTCTTTGTTTTTGTTTTTTTTTGTTTTGCCCTGGATTGTATATAGTGTACATAGTATAAATAAACCTTTTGTTACTTTTTCTACTTCCGCCTCACGCCTCTGCATTTGAGTCATTCCCCTGGTGGCCTAGTGAGGGTTTGCTGGATCATCACACCAACGAACCAGGTTCGAATCCCAGCAAAACCCTAACAACCAAGGCATGCAGGTGTGACACTCTTGCACGAAATTAGTATAAAAATGAATGTAGATATAAATATCTTATGGCATGTTACAAAAAATAAAGAAAAAAATCCAAGTCCTCGTCTCCAATTTACGAGTCCAAATGCAGTTAATTCATGAGTCTGAGTTCAAGTCCGGGTCATCAGTGCTCAAGTCCAAGTTGAGTCACGAGTACTTAAAATTAGGGCACGAGCCGGACTCGAGTCTGAGTCCTGGACTTGAGTACTACAGGCCTGTTGCTATTCATACTCAAAACCATGTTTACACGATCAGTGACAGTTTACTTTTGATCAGTTAAAACCAGGTCCTGGAAAAGGCTTACGGTAAGGCAATATTGATTTTGGCAGGCACGTCCGAAATGTTCTCCACCCTGTCATTGCTTATGAATTTGTAGACAGGACAAGTTTCATTGCAGGCTTGTTTGCACAGATGTACCGTAAGCAGGTTTGGCACACTCGTCAATTGTCAACAATGAACTTTTAAGATTTTAAAAAGTCAGATTGCATAATATGTAGTATATGTCATTGCAGTATGTAGCAATGCTGGTTTTGTAAAAAGGCTCATAATTGTCATGTAAATTGTATTATATTGGCAGTAAGCTTATGCAAAGTCATGGATTAGAATGGATTTGAATAAAATACAAGTGTTTGCTTGCACTTTAAAGCTCTTCTGTTATCTGAACAGGCCTGAAGCTGTCTAGCCATTACTCAGTACTGCTGAGATATTTGTACAAATTTGAGCAAGCGAAGATGATGTGGTTGAAATGTGTTTGATTGTATGTTAAGGAGTCATAAGAAAAGATGTAAATGCTAACCGCACTCTTTCCTAAACCTTCCCAAACTGTTCATATAAAATGCATTGTGCAAACTGTTATGATCTTGTAAGAACAAGATTATACTGGTTTATTGCAGTTTATTGCTTTATAGAGGAAATTCCATATATACCACATACAGTATCTCCATAACACCTACACATTGACTGTGGAGTCAAGATATAAACCTACACTTTATTTTTGATGATGAATGACAAATGGAAGTGACATGAGGCTAAAACTGGCTTCTGTACTGCTGTGTAACAACGCCAGAGGTGGGTAGGGTAAGCAAAGACTGTACTCAAGTAAAAGTACTGTTATTTTATAACAATATTTACTCAAGTAAAAGTACTTGTCACAGACGTGCAGACAGTATATGCAAAAGCAGAAGGGGACTTTGATTTTGGACTGTTCAGGCAGATGAATCCAAACTGACGGACAAAAACAGAAAACAGTAAACAAGCACTAGGTCAGGCAATGAGCAAACAGGAATTCGGAGACAAGACAATGATCATAAACAGGAGTAGAGAACTGAGGGTCATATACTAACAAACAGAGAAATGACCAAGGCTTGGCACTGTCAGACAATAACGTACTAGGGTAGGTTTCCCAATAACGTTGCGCTTTAGAGCTAAAGAGCAAGTTGAGAGACTCTCTTAAGCAACGAACGCTGTCTCTGTACATGGTTTTTCCGAACTCACTCGTAAGAAGGAGTCTAAAGAGCAACAGGACGTCAAAGAGCATCTTTGCAATCCCCGATATAGGCATTATTAGTTGCTAAAGGCATTAGTAGTTGCTAAATCCAGTCGATAAGGTCACATGGCGTTCGTTTTTAACCAAAATCTAATGAAATGTAAAGTGTTTAAAGTAAGATAATATATAGTATCGTCTGGAAGCATTACATACACTACCGTTCAAAAGTTTGGGGTCACTTTGAAATGTCCTTATTTTTGAAAGAAAAGCACTGTTCTTTTCAATGAAGATCACTTTAAACTAATCAGAAATCCACTCTATACATTGCTAATGTGGTAAATGACTATTCTAGCTGCAAATGTCTGGTTTTTGGTGCAATATCTCCATAGGTGTATAGAGGCCCATTTCCAGCAACTCTCACTCCAGTGTTCTAATGGTACAATGTGTTTGCTCATTGCCTCAGAAGGCTAATGGATGATTAGAAAACCCTTGTACAATCATGTTAGCACAGCTGAAAACAGTTGAGCTCTTTAGAGAAGCTATAAAACTGACTTCTACGCCCTTTTTGAAGAATGTATTGTCGGACTTAAACCAACATCTGAAGAGGTGAGATCGCTCCTTTTTTTTTTCCTATGTTTGCTGGCGGGATTGTTTTTGTTTTTGGAAAGCGCACGGGCGGTGCGCGGTTTGGTACTGTTTCCACAGTGTTTGGACTAAAGACTCTGCCCTAAGGGCTATTCTCTCTCTCTCTCACTTTGCACCATTACACAATAAATACTCACAGTGAAAATATTTTGTAAGTGCGTTTCATGAACCAAGTTAAAGGATTTGTTGACAACTCGCATCGAGTTCGTTACACTTCTACCCGGCGTGAAGCACTGACAGTCATGTGGTTGTGATGTCATCGTAAACAAATCCGTTCTACTCATCCAGACGACTTCGCAACGGCGCCGTTGCCAGATTTTTTCACTCTGGAACCCGTTCTCAAAAGATTTCGTTTTGGGGCACCCAAAACGCCGGTGCCGTGTGGACGCCAGGCCGAAATGATAAACAATTTTATCAGATTCACCTGAATCCGTTGCCGTGTGGACAGGGCCTGAGTTTCTGGAGCATCACATTTGTGGGGTCGATTAAATGCTCAAAATGGCCAGAAAAATGTCTTGACTATATTTTCTATTCATTTTACAACTTATGGTGGTAAATAAAAGTGTGACTTTTCATGGAAAACACAAAATTGTCTGGGTGACCCCAAACTTTTGAACGGTAGTGTATATAATGTGATGATTAATTAATAAAACTATTTTACGTTTTTTGGGAATTTTTTTTTTATTCCAAGCGTGTTTTTAATTAAATGAACAAATGTTCACACGAAAGAATGAGCAAATAATAAGCTAAATAATTAGGTAAATGTGTTCCCCGTGCCTACTCCTTTCACTGTTATCTCCTGATCATGCAGTCAGGATTATTTCAACCGTTATCCACAATGCCAAGTGGGCAATATTCTCCCTTATAAGTGCACACACACAGAGAGAGAGAGAGAGAGAGAGAGAGAGAGAGGTTTTGATCTGTGTGTAGTGTGTACCAAAGGAGGTTGGATTGATCTCCTTATATATAAACTGACCTCCTATAGATAGATAGATAGATAGATAGATAGATAGATTCAACCTCCTTAAGTACACACTACACACAGATCAAAACCCTTCTCTCTCTCTCTTTCTTGCACACACACAATGTTAGAGGTGTAGAAATGTGTCTCATTTATGACACTAAATTCATAAATGACTCACCTAATGAAGTTAAATTTGATTAAAATGTGGCGAAATAAATGTGACATTCCGATAACATCCAATCATCCATTATCCGTAACCGCTTATCCTGTGCAGGGTTGCAGGAGCCTATCCCAGCTGACTATGGGTGAGAAGCGGGGTACACCCTGGACAAGTCGCCAGGTCATCACAGGGCTGACACATAGACACAGACAACCATTCACATTCACACCTACGGTCAATTTAGAGCCACCAGTTAACCTAACCTGCATGTCTTTGGACTGTGGGGGAAACCAGAGCACCCGGAGGAAACTCACGCGGACACGGGAAGAACATGCAAACTCCACACAGAAAGGCCCTCGCTGGCCCTGGGGCTCGAACCCGGACCTTCTTGCTGTGAGGTGACAGTGCTATCCACGACACCACCATGCCGCCCCAATTCCATCACATTGAAATATATTCATAATGTTGTGTATACTTATTTAATAATAAACTCGTACTTGCAATGTACAAGAAAAATAATTGAACACTGGCAGCAGATTCAACACCAGTTTCCCCCGTTCACTGTGAGAGTCCCTCGGAGGCGCATTCGCATTCTATGTATTCGGTTGTGAGTGAGCCGCTCTTTGTTGTGAAAGAGTGGTCCAGGTCTCTCGTAAATTCCGAGCAAACTAAAGGACTACTTGGGCTATGATGCTGTTCGGGAAAACCACGTTAGCTTGACAATGGATCTTAAGAGGTAATTTAAGACTCTCTTGGCCTTAAGAGGCTTTCGGGAAACCCACCCCTGTTGCGGTTGCTTTGCAACTATCGTGCATGTGCATAGTCCTTATAAAGTCTCAGATGGGTGAGTGAGTAATTGGTGACAGATGTGAGAATCATCACTATGCTGGCAAACTGGATTGCATAAGTGCTCGCAACGAGCGTGGGGAACTGGAGTTTGAATTGACCATGATTGTAGTCCATGAGGACTCCTGGGAAATGGAGTTTGCGGCTGGTTCATGCGTTGATGTAACGGCACTTATCAAATTAACAACTTGAATATGAGAAAAAAAAGAATCTCATTAAATGACTATTCAAGTAGTGAGTGACTTCATATGGTGATTTATTACATCTATAATGTATCACACTCAAATGTATCAGTTATGCTCAAAATAAACATTGAAAGTACTTGTCTAATAAACACAATATACAATCTGATCATTCAAGTACTTCTCGTCTCGTCTTCTTCCGCTTTATCCGGGGCCGGGTCGCAGAGGCAGCAGTCTGAGCATGGAAGCCCAAACTTCCCTTTCCCCAGACACCTCGGCCAGCTCCTCGGGAAGAACACCGAGGCGTTCCCAGGCCAGCCGAGAGACATAGTCCCTCCAGCGTGTCCTGGATCTTCCCCAGGGCCTCCTCCCCAGGGGGACATGCCTGGAACACCTCCCCAGGGAGGCGTCCAGGAGGCATCCGAAAAAAGATGCCCGAGCCACCTCAGCTGATTCCTCTCGATGTGGAGGAGCAGCGGCTCTACTCCGAGCTCCTCCCGAGTGACTGTGCTTCTCACCCTATCTCTAAGGGAGCGCCCAGCCACCCTGCGAAGGAAACTCATTTCGGCCGCTTGTATCCGCGATCAAGTACTTAATAATAATAATAATAATATTTAATAGAAATATTATATATTAAATATATATAGTAAATATTATAATAATAATTAGTATAAATACACAGGTGATTACAGGAAATCGTACACGCTGACTGGTCGAGAAATTCGGACTATCTCTCAGTAATCACCTTGAGTGACTCGGCAAAATGGCGGCCAATCACTTCATCGCTGTAAGTGAGGAAGGATTACAAGTTATGAAAGAAAATGCTGTTCCTAAAAGCACTAAAGATACTCCGAAGTTTGGTCTAAAACTATTGAAAGGTAAGGTGGAATTGTGATTTATTTTATCTATTTCAAAACAAAGTATTTTATGTGAGTCAGCAAAAATAATTGTATTATTTATATAATATATAATATTATATAAATATATTATATTTATATAATATATAAAAATGTATTACATTTACATGCCACTTTTGAAGTTTGAAATAAATTTTTTAAAATACTTTTCAAAAATTTTTTGAAATAATCACCTGTGTATTTATACTAAAACAATTATCCACCTTAGGCTCAGTGAATATCAGTGACTTTTCTACATACAGGACACTTTTTGCGATGGAATTAAAAAAAAACAAAAAAAAATGTTCTATTCCCTTCTAGCGCGTTTCATTCATTTGGTTTGATAGCATGCAATATCACTTATCCTACGTGCATTACGTCACTCTACCCAGTGGAGAATGAGCGTGCAATATTGCATACTGTCAAGACAACACGACATCACACATCAGAGCTCATGCGAATATCCAATGGCAAAACTTTTCTGCTGCGCACATACAGAACCATTTCTTTGTCTGCTGGGAAAGAGAGAAGACAAGGCTAATCCAGTGCTACTGTCGGGATTAGCTATGCTATAATTAAGCACTAAATAATTAAACTGAAACTAAAGATGCACTGAACACCCGAAAGGCTATCAAAACTTCATTATATATTCTTCACGCATATTTACAGGAGAAAAACATACAAATGGACATTGAAAAACTGGAAAAGAGAAACATCGGAGATGTAAAGCTTCCATGCTAGCGAGTGACTACGACAGTTTGTAAACAAACATGGCTGCCAAGTTTGCTTCATGAAAAGCGGAAGATTTTGAGTGATTTTGGCTGCCAGGTCGCTCCATTGTGTGTAGTTGTTGAGGTTGATTTTAAAAATAACTCAGAAAATTACACAGGGGAATGAATACTTAAGTATGAGTGAACTAGATAGAACTTGACGCCAACGGCGTCGATGGGGATGCCTCCGCCCGGTAGACTACACGCCTTATTAAGTTGTGATTTGGGGATGGACATTTGACCTCACAGTAATCGTGACCTGGTGAAATTACTTGTATCAGCCTTGGAGACATTGTGTTCACAAGGTTTTCGGACAGACATTTGACCTCACAGTGACCTTGACCTTAGACCTTTTGATCTCAAAATCTAATCAGTTCATGTTTGTCCCAAAGCGCACAAACGGTGAAAGTTTGGTGAAATTCCTTTCATTAGCCTTTGAGATATCGTGTTCACAAGGTTTCGGGATGGACGCACGGACGCACGGACAGACGGACAACCCGAAAACATAATGCCTCCTGCACCTTACAGTGGCGGAGGCATAAAAATACTGTGGTGAGTGTGTGTGGAAGAAGAGTCAGGAGACAGAAATCTTAGTTTCTTGGTCGTTAGCCTGTGCTACTTGCTCCCGATAGCACTGGCTTGACTGCACTAGCGTTGGCCTTTGCTAACGCTACTGCTGAATGCTACACCGGCTGGAAGGTGAGTATGCTGATATGAAGAGAGTGTATAATAATAATAATAATATTGGCTGGCTTTTTTCCATTGTCTATCAGATATATTCCATTCAGCTAGCATGATACTGATCTCATCTTTGACTCGTTCAATATCATGCTAGCTGAATGGAATATATCTGATAGACCATGAAAAAAAGCCAGCCAATATTAAATAATAACCTTGATGTTGTGTTGGTTATTATTCACCGATATTCACTTTGCCTTTGTATGAATAATTGTTAATATAATAAATGCATCAAATAAATCATTTTGCCACAAGTCAGTCTCAAATCTTTCAAACTAGCTTAATGGTAATAATATATCTTCCATTATTTTTCTGACTACAGAACCACAAAGCCACAGTTTTAAAACCCCACAGTTTTACAACAGCAGTTTTAGGCCAGTGGCATTCAGCACATGTGCTGACACGTTCTTTGATTTGTCTCTGTGGCTTTCGAAATTTCAGTTATTTTAGGCTTAGATTTCTGGTTGGGTAAAGGTTAGGGTAGAGCGACAGTATCACTTCCTGAGTAGGAATATGCATGGCAACACATATAACCAGCACAACAGGTCATGGACACAATCATGCAGATTAGTAGGTCCACATGTGTTCAACACCTCTGGCCTGAAACTGCTGCTTTAAATCAGTTATAAGAACAATTTAATAAATGAAATAAAAGTAGCGAGAAGTGTTTATTCAACCGTAATGGAGTACAAGTAAATTTTTTACATTGTAAATGTACTCGATTAAGAGTGAAAAGTATCGTGCATTAAAAATACTCCTATAAGTACAGTTTATTGGAAAACGTTACTTAAGTACATGCAACCGAGTAAATATAATGCATTACTTTCCCACCTCTGAACAATACAGATATTTAGAAGCTGACATGCAAAGAAACATAAAATAACAGAACAGGTGCTATATTGAAAAAAAAAACTAGATAGAACTTGACGCCAACGGCGTCAATGGGGATGCCTCCGCCCGGTAGACTACACGCCTTATTAAGTTATGATTTGGGGATAGACATTTGACCTCACAGTAATCTTGACCTGGTGAAATTACTTGTATTAGCCTTGGAGATACTGTGTTCACAAGGTTTTCGGACAGACATTTGACCTCACAGTGACCTTGACCTTACACCTTTCGACCTCAAAATCCAATCAGTTTATCTTTGTCCCCAAATGCACAAATGGTGAAAGTTTGGTGAAATTCCTTTCATCTGCCTTGGAGATATTGTGTTCGTAAGGTTTTCGGACAGACATTTGACCTCACATGCCCCTTTTCCACCAAAGCAGTTCCAGGGCTGGTTCGGGGCCAGTGCTTAGTTTGGAACCGGGTTTTCTGTTTCCACTGACAAAGAACTGGCTCTGGGGCCAGAAAAAACGGTTCCAGGCTAGCACCAGCTCTCTGCTGGGCCAGAGGAAAGAACAGCTTACGTCAGCGGGGGGGCAGAGTTGTTAAAACCAACAACAATAACAAGACCGCAAAAGATCGCCATTTTTAAGTGACGAGAAGCAGCAGCTGTACAAACGCGAAGTCATCCATTATTATTATTGTTGTTGCTGCTGCTTCTTCCGTGTTGTTTTTGCTTCAATATTCGCGCCAAGGTTTATGCAAACGTACCGACATAACTGACGTATACAGCAACGTAATGACGTATACAACAACATAACTGACGTATACAGCGACGTAATGACGTGGCTTCCCTTAGCACCGCGAGCTATGGAAAAGCAAACTGGTTCTCAGCTGGCTTGCAAGTTGAACGAGTTGTGAACCAGCACCAGCACTGGCCCCGAACCAGCCCTGGAACTGATTTGGTGGAAAAGGGGTAATAGTGACCTTGACCTTAGACCTTTTGATCTCAAAATCTAATCAGTTCATGTTTGTCCCAAAGCGCACAAATGGTGAAAGTTTGGTGAAATTCCTTTCATTAGCCTTTGAGATATCGCATTCACAAGGTTTCGGGACAGACGCAACATCATGATGATGTGCAGGAAAATAATTGATGTGGTGGCATGATGAGGCCTGATGTAATGCAGGCTTACTGTTACAACCCCAAAGTTGATTATTTTCCAATAACAGCAAATCCAGACAGCATATCCAGTGACAATTATTGATTTTATATTCATTAAAGACTGCCGTGTACTTAATGTTTCATAGTTACATTTAATGTTGTATGCAAAGTCTGCAAAACTACTTGGGTCCTGTTATTGCTGACATTTATAGCAGCTATAAATACAGTAGTTGTTCCTTCACCAGCCTCTCTTAGTTTCTTTCTCTTCAAGTCACTAAGAAAAAAGCAGCTTATTCGCT
Organism: Neoarius graeffei; assembly: GCF_027579695.1. Taxonomy (NCBI): domain Eukaryota; kingdom Metazoa; phylum Chordata; class Actinopteri; order Siluriformes; family Ariidae; genus Neoarius; species Neoarius graeffei. The sequence continues at coordinate 19,351,175 of NC_083596.1, read as the reverse complement.
GCCTTCAAACTTAAATTTCCTCTGACTATTACAAAGCACTCTGCGATAACCTGGCGACTTGTCCAGGGTGTACCCCGCCTCTCACCCATAGTCAGCTGGGATAGGCTCCAGCTCACCTGTGACCCTGTAGAACAGGATAAGCGGCTACAGATAATGGATGGCTATCACAAAGCACTGACACTTGAGACGTCATCCAAAAGTTTTTTTTTTTTTAAATCTGTTTTTTTTTTTTTAATCTGTGGTATCATGTGATAACATGTTCAAACAATGGAATTAATTTAATTCTTACAGCTGGAACTGTTGTCTGAGCCATGCTGTTGCAGGACATTAAAGGTCGACTGCATTTCAGACTTTTCAAGTTTAGGTCATAAAAAGAATTTTCCCGACACCCAATTATTTTTGTTTAGTGGACCAAAAGCTACTGAATTTGAATCACAGACTTCCAATTTTATTAAATTTAAAAAAAAATAGAACAATTAATGAATTTAGGGCCATGTGGCCCTAAATTCTCCGCTATTTTTTCCTGCTTCACCATGACCCAATTCAAGATACTATGTCATGCATCACGTGGTGGGCTTTCCCTGTTCGCGCAAGGCATTGCGGGATACAAATTTGAAACAGGAAAGAAAAATGGAGGACGTGAGTGTGCGAATAAAACGTGAAAGACCGACTACAGTAACAGAAAGCGAGAAGAAAAGACGTTATGTTGCAAAGGAAAGGAAACGCAGGACCAAACTAATAAATATCGGCGCTCAGCGAGCACTTCGGTGTGATCAGCTGTTCGTTCAACAACAGAATGATGGAACTGTCAGTGCACAATCAAAAGTAAACCTGCGCATGCGCACACGGACTTGCTCTGTCTGCTTGACTGCGCGAAGGGAGTGATTTCATACACGTTATTTGCTTGGGAATCCCCTCAAATTAACCCTCTGGGGTCTGAGGGTATTTTCTGGCACCCTAATGATTTTGGTATGCTCTGATTTTGTTGTCAATTTCAAGAAATCTAAGCAGGATTTTCAAAGTCATATGACTTTTTTTTTTTTTGTACTCAGCACAAGTTCAGCTACAATAATATCCATGTAGTCTGTATGTCATGATTGTACTTTTAAAAAAATAACAGATAAATTAAGATGTTGTAAAAAGCAGTTTTAGAATTGTGTTGGAATGTGTGAGGAAAAAAAGCATGACCTTACCCATTGTGTCGAACCGTTTTGGTCACTTGAGGTGATTCTGTTCAGTCTTAGGAATGGATCAAGCACAAAAACTTAAATCTGCTCTACTGATTTGGACAATTAACTGGCCATAAAAAAAAAAATGTCCGATTGTTTTGGGATAAAGGGTTGGCAGTAGGAGGGGGATTCAATGAGAAGAGTAAAAAATTTCCATTCATTCAAGGAGGAGAGTGAAAACCCCTTCCACTGCCAACTCTTAATCCCATCAGGTCAAGTCACAATGGGTAAAGTCATGTTTTCTCACACATTCCAACACAGTTCTAAAACTGCTTTTTACAACAGCTTCATTTATCTGGTATTTGACCTTATTTTGGTATTTGACTCTATTCAGTGTGTATTGAAATTAACTCTTGTGCTATTTTACTCAGTTCAGAGCCACAACCGACTCTGTTACACAATTGCGCTGTAATTTTGCTCCCACTCCAACTCCAAATTTTACTCTCTAAACTCAAAATAGAGCAAAATTAACTATTTTGAGAAGAATACTTTTAACTCTGGAAAACCTGCTCAGTTATGTTTCCTGTGTATGCACTGCAGCCCACGCATATCAACCGATCTGTTCATCAGAAATAGAAGAAATATTTACACTTACTCGAGCTGATCTTAAAAAAAGGCAATGCTCATCATCAGTTCTCAAGATTGAACCGAATTGCTGTTTTGAATCATGGATTGATTTGCTGTCCTGAAATTGAATCGCCGTCCTGAATCATGAAATGAATCATGAATTCATTCGCTGTCCTGAATCATCCAAAGTGCATAAAATCCGCGTGCCATCTCGCAACAAGTTTTGCCTCCAAATAGCCTAAATTTTGTTTGACAGATTTTATCCTGTTTATGGTGGGCGTTCCTGAGAGAAGCCTATCGAAACCAAATGAGTGAAAGTGATTATCATGCCAGTACCATGTGAATAATCTTTTATGAATACGTAATTGCGCGCTCTGAGCTCCACTTCAGGTATGACTGAGGAATGGGACAAGTTCTGTGTTTCATCTAATTTAGGTAGATTCTAATTTATTCCTATAAATTTAGGTAGGTCTAAATTTATTCTAATTTTAGACCTGTGTTGAATCTTCAGTTTCTAACAAAATCGGTTGAGAAAGTTGTTGCTGTTCGGGTCCTGGATCATCTGCGTGAGAACGACTTGAGGAATGTTTCCAGTCTGCATACAAACGGTTCCATAGCTGTGAGACTGCGCTTGTGCGTGTCCAGAATGATATTCTGCGATCTATTGACAACAAGTGCGGTGTTCTCTTGTTATTACTGGACTTATCTGCTGCATTTGATACTGTCGACCATGACTTGCTCCTCAAACGACTGTCTGCTCGATTTGGTTTTACTGGAACTGTTCTTTCTTGATTTCAGTCTTACCTGGGGGATCACATTCAGTTTGTCCACATCGAGGGGACTTCATCTGGAGTGTGTAAATTGGCGTGCGGTGTTCCCCAGGGCTCCGTGCTTGGTTCTCTTTTATACCTTCTGTATACTTCGCCACTTGGAGACATTATACGTCCCCATGGTCTGGACTTCCACCAGATGATACCCAACTCTATACTTCCTTCAGTTGCAGTGCTGAAGACGACGAGCTCTCATCAACCAAGCACCGGATTGAGTCATATATAGAGAGCGTGCACGTGACGTCACGAGGTCACGTGATATTTGTTTATCTGCCATCTTGGACGGCATGGCCGCACATAGAACTTAGACGAACCCGTTCTAATTATCAAGTGTGTGGGAGTAGATCTTTCGAAAATGGTTATATCTTGTTCAGCATTTGGTTGTACCAATAGACAGGGCCAAAAGGAGGGCCTGTCATTTTATAGATTCCCCGCAGATGAGGAGAGACGCGCAAAATGGGTGTCCGCTGTGCAAAGAGAAAACTGGTACCCCAGTTCTACCAGCCGAATTTGTAGTGAACACTTCATATCAGGTAGGTGTAATCTTCTAATACATTTATATCTGATATTGAATAATAATTCTGCACAGATAAAGATAGCGGTGATTTGTGATTTTTTTTTTTCAGACAAAAACATACATATTTACAACCCTGTCATTATCTGGAACTGAGTTTAGATTTCGAACATTCTTACGATAAAACGTCCTGCATAGTCTCTTTATGATAAACGTCTTAATGCCACTTACCCGTGAGGTTATCAAGTAGACATTCTTCTTCGGAACCTTCCAGAGGTATAGTTGGGATACCCATCCCGCAACAAAATATTTATAAGCTTCCAGGCTCTTGTAAGCTTTGAGGGCTTTGCCAGTGTAACACGATTCACGATTAACAAGAAAATTGTAAATGTCGTGGTAGGCCAGATCGGGCAAATCGCCGGCACCGCAGCTCCGAATTTCCCTGAACAAGGATTGCGGCAAGTTGTACGGATCTGCAATCCCCAACCTGGAACACTTTTCCATGTAACGCTGCCTCACGTCACCTTCAAGATGCTGAACAAACTTAGACAAGTTATCGTGCGATGTAGATGGGGTATTTTCCGAATTTTCTTGGGGATTACTCCCTGGATCCATTATGCTCACGCAAGGTAAACAATGCTGAAGCCGTCCAATATGGCGGCATAAACATGGACGGGTCACGTGACTGCACATCCTCTATTGCTGACATTGAGAAGTGGATGACAATCAACAGACTTAAACTTAGCAAGGATAAGACTGAACTTTTGTATCTTCATTCCAAATTCAGTTCCTATCCATCACTGGATTGTTTGACGTTTGGTGATGATACTGTTTATACTTCTATTCATGCTCGGAACATTGGAATCATTTTTGATTCAACTCTATGACTAATCACATCAATTCTGTTGTTAAATCTGCCTTCTACCATCTAAGGAATGTTGCTAAAATAAGACCGCACTTATCTTTAGAGACTACCAAGATTTTAGTTCATGCTTTTGTGTCCTCTAAGATAGATAGCTGTAATGCTCTGCTATTTGGCCTTCATAAATGTTTAGTCAACAAACTTCAGACTGTCCAGAACGCTGCAGCCCGAGTTATTTACATGAAGGCCGAATACGATCATATGCCTGTCTTACAGGAGCTGCATTGGCTGCCAGTTGAATTTAAAATTTTGTTCAAGATTAATCTACTTGCTTTTAAATGCCTGAATGGTCTTGCGCCTTCTTACCTACAAGAGCTTTTGACAGTGTATAAACCTAGTAGAAACTTGCGTTCCTTTACTTCTGCTATCCGGCTTGTCCCAGTCTCCTACAGACTGAACAATTATGGTTTTAGGTCTTTTTCTTCACATGCTCCGTTTCTTTGGAATAAATTGCCTGACCCTGTGCGCATTTCTGAGAACATTGTTTTCAAAGCCAGACTTAAGACGCATTTTTTTAGGCTTGCTTTTAATCTATAGTTTTTTTTTATTGGTCTTTTAATTAGTTATTGATTAGTTATTGAATTATTATTTATTAGTTTGTGATTGTAAAGCGCTTAGAGCATATTTGCATAGGCGCTAAATAAATTGTATATTATTATTATATTATTATTAAAGGTAATTTAAAAACAATAATATTATTTGGCAGTGGGCACATAGGAAAGTGTAAAGTATAAAGTTTCTGTCAATATGTTTATCATAAAAAAAACTCACGAAGATATTTCTCTCAATACACGACCTGCTCGTTCTAAACCTGTTGAGCTTCGCCGGCGAAGCTCTCGACCCCAAAGGGTTAAATAACTTCCCAGCCACAGAATGGCCTGATATTTTTGTGAGATACCACAGAAATAAACATATAACACAATGACCAAATTAAAGAGGGAACTAAATTTCACCGATTTTATGAAATTGAAAGGCCGTCTCGCTTTAATCAGCACTTCCTGACCAATCAGAATCGAACATTCAAGAGTGTTGTGGTATGACCCATTATAATCATATATTTAACACTTGCAACCTAACTCAAATGACAGGACACTTGCAGCACTAGAGAAGAAGGGTGTAGCTCAAAGCAAACACAATGGAGTTTAAAATATTTCCTTGGGGTCTGTATTGTCTTTCTAAATAGGACAGTCAGATTGGCTTGCTAACTATCTTGCTAATATACGCTACTGGCCACTTTAATAGGAACTTGTTCTTGATTCTAAGATTCCTGTCCGTGGCTGGCAGGATTGGAACCCAATGGTCTTCTGTTGTTGCATGCTGAGATGCTTTTCTGCTCACCATGGTTGTAAAGAGTTGCTATGAGTTACTATATCCTTCCTGGCAGCTTGAACCAATCTGGCCATTTTCCTCTGACCTCTCTTATCAACAAGGCATTTGTTTCCACCCACAGAACTGTCGCTCAGTCACTGTTTTTTGTTTTTTGCACCATTCTGTGTATATGTGTGCAGGGGCGTCAGAAGCATTTTTAATGTGGGGGTGGGGGACACACTGGTGGGGGGTCTGGGGGTCCTCCCCCAGAAAATTTGTAATTAATTAGATGCCATTTCCTGCATTCTGGTGTATTTTTAACAGATTGCTAAACACCTAATTTTACCTACAAAAGTCACTTAATTCAATGACTATTTTAGAGATTCAACAATAAATCCTCATGCAACTAGTCCATATATTCATCAGCCTGTTTTTAAACCCACTGCTATGCCTAAGATAATGAGATGAATGTGACACAATTTATCACCAACAATGACTTTATGGGTGCATTTTACTTTTTATTTTGTGTTTCCTTTTTTATTTAGTTTTAGATGTAACAACATGCCACTGTGCCAAGCAATAGTGACACTCAACTGTATGTTTAAAAATAAGAATATTCATAATTTCACACAATGAACAGGCATGACATGGCATCATGCAAACTTCATAACACAAAATCACACTGTGTCCAGCAATGGTGACATTAAAAAATAATTTCACACAATGAACAGGCATGACATGGCATCATACAAACTTCACAAGACAAAATCACACTGTGTCCAGCAACGGTGACACATAGCGTAAAAAATAACTTCACACAATGAACAGGTGCAATTTTGTTCACCACCAACAGTGACTTTAGTGGGTGCATTTTACTTTTTTCCGGTTTAGTGATACTCATAACAAAAATGACATGGCATCATGCAGTCTTCATAACACAAAATTACACTGTCAAGCAATGACACATAAAAGAGAACTTCACACAATGAACAAGTGCAGTTTTGTCAACCTACATGCAATGGTGGTACTACAGTAACATTTACAGATTAATATAAATAAATTTATAGATATAACTCCTTCTTACATTGGTGCCACCACAATTTCTACCACTTCATAACTTTTATCCCCCTTTCCTTCACAATCCACCTGGAATAACATCCATCTCTCTCCATTGCTTTCCTTTCTACTATTCCTTCCCCATACACTGATTTCCCATGTTACTTTCCAGAAAACTGGCAAAGACCAGACACAACAAGTTCTTCAAATCACAACAGGGAATCAATAAATATCATCAGAGCAGACTTGTCCTCATTCTTGGCATTACAATAAGGTCGGCGTACTGGGTTTGAATTAAATGATAGCTAACGTTAAGCTAGCTGATACATCTCCTAACATTGACTAGCCAGCTAACTGCACTAACATTTCCATTGGGACAAAAAAAAAAAACCCTGTCCTGTGGGGAAATTTTGACTGACTTTCCGCTTCTTTGTAAAGAATGTCCTTATGTCCATTGTGTCTGGGGAGGAGCAAATACTGCAAACAATTCATCATCAACCAAGAATACCCCATTAGGCTAAGCTTATTTCATTGTTTAGTTGAACATTAATTTAACGTGGCCTAGGGTTAATTTTGAGGGCATATAACAAAAGAATAAGGTTTTAGCAAAAGCTAGACATTGTGAGGTGGCAATGGGGCTGACATCACCTCCTCCACTTTCGAGCAGCTGCACCAAAATTTCTCTGCTTGCACTGAGATTCACTTTACTTGCGTGCGGTGAGTTGTTGTAGGTAACGCCCGGAAAACCCGGAGTGGATTTTCAGTGGTATGTGTATTCTCTTATCGATCAAGTGAAATGGGGGCGGCATGGTGGTGTAGTGGTTAGCGCTGTCGCCTCACAGCAAGAAGGTCCGGGTTCGAGCCCCGTGGCCAGCGAGGGCCTTTCTGTGCGGAGTTTGCATGTTCTCCCCGTGTCCGTGTGGGTTTCCTCCGGGTGCTCCGGTTTCCCCCACAGTCCAAAGACATACAGGTTAGGTTAACTGGTGACTCTAAATTGACCGTAGGTGTGAATGTGAGTGTGAATGGTTGTCTGTGTCTATGTGTCAGCCCTGTGATGACCTGGCGACTTGTCCAGGGTGTACCCCGCCTTTCGCCCGTAGTCAGCTGGGATAGGCTCCAGCTCGCCTGTGACCCTGTAGAGCAGGATAAAGTGGCTAGAGATAATGAGGTGAGATGAGATCAAGTGAAATGGATTCTTTCACGAAGCAATAGAAACGGTGCTGGGTGAACTAATATTTTATGTTAAATGTGTGTGTGTGTGTGGGGGGTCCAAACGAAGAATTATGAAATGTGAAGGGGACACGTCCCCTTCACATTCAGTGGTGGCGATGACCATGTATGTGTGAAAACTCCAGGAGATCAGCAGTTTCTGAAATACACAAACCAGTCCATCTGGCTCAAACCAACACCCATGCCACAGTGAAAGAAAGTCACACTTTGAGATCACACTTTTTCCCATTCTGATGTTTGAAGTGAACATATTAACTTAAGCTCTTGATTTGTATCCGCATGATTTTATGCATTGTGCTGCTGTCAAGGGATCGGCTGATTAGAGAACTGCATGAAACAGCAGGTGGATGGGTGTTCCGAATAAAGTCACCAGTGAGTGTAGTTACATCACCTGTCGTGACTATGTAAATTCACATTTTAGCATAAAAGGTAATTAGATAATAATCCTTTTTTTCCTCTTGTTTACAGTGGTGCTTGAAAGTTTGTGAACCCTTTAGAATTTTCTATATTTCTGCATAAATATGACCTAAAACATCATCAGATTTTCACACAAGTCCTAAAATTAGATAAAGAGAACCCAGTTAAACAAATGAGACCAAAATATTATACTTGGTCATTTATTTATTAAGGAAAATGACCCAATATTATATATCTGTGAGTGGCAAAAGTATGTGAACCTTTGCTTTCAGTATCTGGTGTGACCCCCTTGTGCAGCAATAACTGCAACTAAACGTTTCTGGTAACTGTTGATCAGTCCTGCACACCGGCTTGGAGGAATTTTAGCCCATTCCTCCGTACAGAACAGCTTCAACTCTGGGATGTTGGTGGGTTTCCTCACATGAACTGCTTGCTTCAGGTCCTTCCACAACATTTCAATTGGATTAAGGTCAGGACTTTGACTTGGCCATTCCAAAACATTAACTTTATTCTTCTTTAACCATTCTTTGGTAGAATGACTTGTGTGCTTAGGGTCGTTGTCTTGCTGCATGACTCACCTTCTCTTGAGATTCAGTTCATGGACAGATGTCCTGACATTTTCCTTTAGAATACGCTGGTATCATTCAGAATTAATTGTTCCATCAATGATGGCAAGCCGTCCTGGCCCGGATGCAGCAAAACAGGTCCAAACCAAGATACTACCACCACCATGTTTCACAGATGGGATAAGGTTCTTGTGATGGAATGCAGTGTTTTCCTTTCTCCAAACATAACGCTTCTCATTTAAACCAAAAAGTTCTATTTTGGTCTCATCCGTCCACAAAACATTTTTCCAATAGCCTTCTGGCTTGTCCACGTGATCTTTAACAAACTGCAGATGAGCAGCAATGTTCTTTTTGGAGAGCAGTGGCTTTCTCCTTGCAACCCTGCCATGCACACCATTGTTGTTCAGTGTTCTCCTGATGGTGAACTCATGAACATTAACATTAGCCAATGTGAGAGAGGCCTTCAGTTGCTTAGAAATTACCCTGGGTTCCTTTGTGACCTCGCCGACTATTGCCTGCCTTGCTCTTGGAGTGATCTTTGTTGGTCGACCACTCTGATGGTACACAATCTGTCTGACTGTGGATTGGTGGAGTCCAACCTCTTTAGAGATGGTTTTGTAACCTTTTCCAGCCTGATGAGCATCAACAACACTTTTTCTGAGGTCCTCAGAAATCTCCTTTGTTCGTGCCATGATACACTTCCACAAACATGTGTTGTGAAGATCAGACTTTGACAGGTCCCTGTTCTTTAAATAAAACAGGGTGCCCACTCACACCTGATTGTCATCCCACTGATTGAAAACACCTGACTCTAATTTCACCTTCAAATTAACTGCTAATCCTAGAGGTTCACATACTTTTGCCACTCACAGGTATGTAACATTGGATCATTTTCCTCAATAAATAAATGACCAAGTAGAATATTTTTGTCTCATTTGTTTAACTGGATTCTCTTTATCTACTTTTAGGACTTGTGTGAAAATCTGATGATGTTTTAGGTCATATTTATGCAGAAATACAGAAAATTCTAAAGGGTTCACAAACTTTCAAGCACCACTGTACATTCATAAACTGCTTAATCTGCTACTTTTTGAGTGAATGCAGTAAACACTCAGCTTTGACAACACACAATGTTGTTCTGTTGGCAAGTTCCTTACAGAATCATATCAACTTGCTAAGTTAGCAGATTAACATAATTATACGGCTGTCATGTAAAGCGTAGTTGATAACGTAAGCTTTTAGCACATTGTATCAGGATGCATTGATTCTGGGTCTACAGACTTCATGATTTCATCCCTCAAACCACCAAGGAGTCATCTAACAAACTTTCACCAATAAACATATGGAACAGCCTTTAAGATAACAATTGGGATTCCACCAGGCTTGTAGTACTTGAGTCCAGGACTCGGACTCAAGTCCAACTTGTACCCAAATTTTAAGGACTCGTGACTTGACTTGGACTTCAGCACTGATGACTTGGACTCGGACTTGTGCATTAGCTGCATTCTGCCGAGTCTACAATAGCCTGTTTGTGCGTCGCTTGACCTATTGCCTGTTTCACTGTTTTACGATTTTGTCTGTCGTTCTGGATTGTTTACCTGTCTTCACTTGTATTAATAAACACATCTTCTGCACTTACATCCATCTCCCAACCATCTCTGACAGAATACTTCACACTACCTGACAAAGAGAAGCAAATTCATCTGTTCATACATCATGTAATGGCGTCATGTTAATGGCGCTGAAACAGCCACTGTCAAATGGTGCGGTTGGAGTCTTGTTCTCGGACTCAACTCAGATCAATAGTGGACTCGACTCAATTTTTTTCATGACTTGGACTTGAACACTGGGGACTCGAGACTGGACTTGGACTTGAGGTTTAGTGACTTGACTACAACACTGAATTCCACACATGGAAAAATTCAATGCAATTTTATTTATATAGAGTGTTTAACAGTGAACATTGCCACAAAGAAGCTTTATAGAGATAAAGATATAAAAGGTGACGACGACATCACTGCCAAACCTGATCTGGGCTTAAGGCGAGTGATGTTTAGTTGACTTGGCAAGAATTGCAGCAGTAGGGTGGCCAGTTCCTTTCTGCACACTAACATACACATTCACACCTCTGGGCAATTTAGAGTAGCCAATTAATCTAACAGTATATCTTTGGACTGTGGGAGCACCCAGAGGAAACCCAAGCAGACACGGGGAGAACATGCAAACTCCACACAGAAAGGCCTCCACTGGTTATTGGGCTTGAACCCAGAACCTTCTTGCTGTGAGGTGACCGTGCTAACTACTGCACCACCGTGCCACCCCCATAAAAAGTGACCGTGGCAAGGAAAACTTCCTGACACGACAAGAACAATAAACCTTGAGAGGAAAGGAAACCCATCCTCATCTGGCTGACACCGGATGATGTGATTATAAGTCATTTCTTTTCCCTAACAGTCAGGTATATTATACAGAATAGTCAAAAAGTGCATTTGTGGTAACAGGAATTTGTGCCACCCCCATAAAAGGTGACCGTGGCAAGGAAAACTTCCTGACACGACAAGAACAACAAACCTTGAGAGGAACGGAAACCCATCCTTATCTGGCTGACACCGGATACTGCGATTATAAATAATTTCTCTTCCCTAACTGTCAGGTATACTACTGTATACAGAATAGTCAAAAAGTGCATTTGTGGTAACAGGAATTTGTGTATGAGCATCAGTCATTTCTGAACTCATTATAGTTTTAACTTAAAGCCTCATCTCATTATCTGTAGCCGCTTTATCCTGTTCTACAGGGTCGCAGGCAAGCTGGAGCCTGTCCCAGCTGACTACGGGCGAAAGGCGGGGTACACCCTGGACAAGTCGCCAGGTCATCACAGGGCTGACACATAGACACAGACAACCATTCACACTCACATTCACACCTACGGTCAATTTAGAGTCACCAGTTAACCTAACCTGCATGTCTTTGGACTGTGGGGGAAACCGGAGCACCCAGAGGAAACCCACGTGGACAACATGCAAACTCCGCACAGAAAGGCCCTCGCCGGCCACGGGGCTCGAACCCGGACCTTCTTGCTGTGAGGCGACAGCGCTAACCACTACACCACCGTGCTGCCTAACTTAAAGTCTATTGTATCAAATTGATGTTATTAACTTTTCAATAATGGAGACTTGAGTGCAAATTGTTTTCTAGCTATTGCAGTCCTAAGGCTATCCAAGGAAGATCTTCCACAGCCATTGTTATGGTTTCTCTGTGGCACCATCCACAGTAATCTCAAGGTTGGTCTTTAGGCTGTCCATGTGTGGCCATCTTTTGCAGCAGTGAGTGATTTTTTTCAGGTTCCAAAAAGTCCAAAGAGAAGTAGGGTATCAGGGTGGATCTGGCAAGTCGAGAGGGGTAAGAAGGGGTCAGGATCATTGGTAACTTGGGAATAGTATGTGTAGCTTGAAAAATGGCAGGGGGTGTTGACAAGTATGTGTCAAAAATGGTATCACAGTGCATTCCAGGCCTTAGTTATTGTAGATATACAGTATCTACCAGTATAACCATGTGATTCTCCAGTTTCCCAGAAGCAAAAAATGGCTTCACATAAAAATGTGTTTCTTATGTTTAAAATATGTAATTTCTGTACAATTTTTAATTATGTAACTGCTTTTACATCAATAATGATAAAAACTTCTCGGCCATCACAATTTTTTTTGGTCAATTTAAATGCTCTTATTTCTGCTCCCTTTCACTCTGTTTACATCTCTATCAGGCTACATCCACACGACAACGGCAACGAGATTTTTTTTTTAAAAATACCGCGTCCACATGGGCAACGGATCAGTAAAATATCAGGTACTGTACATATGGCAACGCAGCACTTGCTGAAAACGATGCAATACACATGCCACACCTCTACGTGCACTGTAAGACGGTCCCATCGGAGACACCAGAACAATAGAAGAAGTAGACACATGCACATAAACCCCTTCTTCTGTAGCATCAGCCACATAAAGTTTTGATTATTAATCAGTAGCATAAAACGAAAGACGCGGAAAGAGGAATGAATGGGGGTAGATGGAAGCCGGTACGCCAACATTCTGATATCCTCCAGAATTCTTTAATGGTCCGGAATAAATTGAATGCTACACGTTGATGGATTACTTTGTTCTTCTACGCCCTTTTTGAGGAATGTATTGTCGGACTTAAACCAACATCTGAAGAGGTGAGATCGCTTCTTTTTTTTTTCTTCCTATTTTTGCTGGCAGGATTGTTTTTGTTTTTGGAAAGCGCACGGGCGGTGCGCGGTTTGGTAGTGCTTCCGCAGTGTTTGGACTAAAGACTCTGCCCTAAGGGCCATTCTCTCTCTCTCTCTCTCTCTCTCTCTCTCTCTCTCTCTCTCTCTCTCACTTTGCACCATTACACAATAAATATTCACAGTGAAAATATTTTGTAAGCGCGTTTCATGAACCAAGTTATAGGATTTGTTGACAACTCGCATCGAGTTCGTTACACTTCTACCCGGCGTGAAGCACTGACAGTCATGTGGTTGTGACGTCATCGTAAACAAATCCGTTCTACTCATCCAGACAACTTTGCAACGGCGCCGTTGCCAGATTTTTCCACTCTGGAACCCGTTCTCAAAAGATTTCGTTTTGGGGCACCCAAAACGCCGGTGCCGTGTGGACGCCAGCCCGAAACGATAAACAATTTTATCAGATTCACCTGAATCCGTTGCCGTGTGGACAGGGCCTCAGTATGCATCACACACCCATACACTTGCAACAGATAACTGCCTTCCTGAATGCTTGCTTAAGATAGCAGCTAATCTTCTTGTAGTTTGTAAATGAATGGTACCTATCGGCACAGCAATTTGTGTTCTTTTTCAAACCGCCCAAGTCTTTGTCAGCAAATTTTCATTTTAAAGATTTTTGAAACAATTTTGTTCAGTCATTTCCCCCAAATACATTTCAGTTTTTAGTTGTACAACTAAATACACATTCTCACAATTCAGTATTTACTGCAAAATACAGACTTGCGCACTTGCACATACAAAGATGTGCTTAGAGGAACTACATCATGGCACATGGAGAAATCGTGGTACATAGATTTTTATCTGGGCTACCATCGATCATAATCTGTTCTGTTTCAGAAAGCTTTAGTAGAGCCTACAAGGGCTTGCATGAATTTATCCTGTACTGTAATGAAACATTTCTATCCTAATGGAAGCGGTCTCTTGCAGGATGACTCCGACCCCATCCACAGGGCACAAGGGAACACTGAATGGTTTGAAGAGTATGAAAATCATATGCTATGTCCTTCACATTCACTATATCTTAACCCAAGTAAGAACAACAACTTTATTTTGTCACATGCACACTCAAGCACAGTGAAATTCCTCTCTGCATTTAACCCATCTGAAGCAGTGAACACACACTTGCGCGCACACACACACATGAGCAATGAGCACACACACATACCCAGAGCAATGGGCAGCCATTGCTACAGCACCCAGTGAGCAGTTGGGGGTTAGGTGCCTTGCTCCAGGGCACTATGGCCCAAGGCCGCCCCATGTTAACCTAACTGCATGTCTTTGGACTGTGGGGAAAACCAGAGCACCCGGAAAAAAAAAACAGAGACACGAGGAGAACATGCAAACTCCAGAACATGCAAAAGTAAACATCTCTGGAAGATTTTTTGGAAGCACGGTGTTTATCTGTCCAGTACAGTTCCAGAGACTTGTACCGTAGCATATATGGTAAAGTGCATCAAAGCTGTTATGGAATTTTGGCACCCACCTGCCATATATTGCCACAAAATGGGCTTTTACCCCATCCATCAATGGAAAGGAGCAGAGAAGATATTATTTGGGTGGTGGACTATTTGAGTGCAAAAAGTCAGTATAGGGCATTTCAACCCAAAGCTGAAGAGATAATGTCAAGACCAAGGCTTATGGCGGTTGATTTCAAGTGAAACCATCAAATATTTCTCAAGGCCAATTTAGTTGGCTTAGGCTATGTTTTCTAAAAATATAAATTATTTGTTGTCAAATTTTGCATGATGGGCGGCACGGTGGTGTAGTGGTTAACGCTGTCGCCTCACAGCAAGAAGGTCCTGGGTTCGAGCCCCGGGGCCGGCGAGGGCCTTTCTGTGCGGAGTTTGCATGTTCTCCCCGTGTCCGCGTGGGTTTCCTCTGGGTGCTCCGGTTTCCCCCACAGTCCAAAGACATGCAGGTTACGTTAGGTTAACTGGTGACTCTAAATTGACCGTAGGTGTGAGTGTGAATGGTTGTCTGTGTCTATGTGTCAGCCCTGTGATGACCTGGTGACTTGTCCAGGGTGTACCCCGCCTTTCGCCCGTAGTCAGCTGGGATAGGCTCCAGCTTGCCTGCGACCTTGTAGAAGGATAAAGCGGCTAGAGATAATGAGATGAGATGAGATGAAATTTTGCATGACATTTTTCATACAGGGAGAGCGCGGCTCAGGCAGAGAGAGTGTTTCGAACAACACCGGTGTACAACCCCGATTCCAAAAAAGTTGGGACAAAGTACAAATTGTAAATAAAAACTGAATGCAATAATTTACAAATCTCAAAAACTGATATTGTATTCACAATAGAACATAGACAACATATCAAATGTCGAAAGTGAGACATTTTGAAATTTCATGACAGCAACACATCTCAAAAAAGTTGGGACGGGGCAATAAGAGGCTGGAAAAGTTAAAGGTACAAAAAAGGAACAGCTGGAGGACCAAATTAGGTCAATTGGCAATAGGTCATTAACATGACTGGGTATAAAAAGAGCATCTTGGAGTGGCAGCGGCTCTCAGAAGTAAAGATGGGAAGAGGATCACTAATCCCCCTAATTCTGCGCCGACAAATAGTGGAGCAATATCAGAAAGGAGTTCGACAGTGTAAAATTGCAAAGAGTTTGAACATATCATCATCTACAGTGCATAATATCATCAAAAGATTCAGAGAATCTGGAAGAATCTCTGTGCGTAAGGGTCAAGGCCGGAAAACCATACTGGGTGCCCGTGATCTTCGGGCCCTTAGACGGCACTGCATCACATACAGGCATGCTTCTGTATTGGAAATCACAAAATGGGCTCAGGAATATTTCCAGAGAACATTATCTGTGAACACAATTCACCGTGCCATCCGCCGTTGCCAGCTAAAACTCTATAGTTCAAAGAAGAAGCCGTATCTAAACATGATCCAGAAGCGCAGACATCTTCTCTGGGCCAAGGCTCATTTAAAATGGACTGTGGCAAAGTGGAAAACTGTTCTGTGGTCAGACGAATCAAAATTTGAAGTTCTTTATGGAAATCAGGGACGCCGTGTCATTCGGACTAAAGAGGGGAAGGATGACCCAAGTTGTCATCAGCTCTCAGTTCAGAAGCCTGCATCTCTGATGGTATGGGGTTGCATTAGTGCGTGTGGCATGGGCAGCTTACACATCTGGAAAGACACCATCAATGCTGAAAGGTATATCCAGGTTCTAGAGCAACATATGCTCCCATCCAGACAACGTCTCTTTCAGGGAAGACCTTGCATTTTCCAACATGACAATGCCAAACCACATACTGCATCAATTACAGCATCATGGCTGCGTAGAAGAAGGATCCGGGTACTAAACTGGCCAGGCTGCAGTCCAGATCTTTCACCCATAGAAAACATTTGGCGCATCATAAAACAGAAGATACAACAAAAAAGACCTAAGACAGTTGAGCAACTAGAATCCTACATTAGACAAGAATGGGCTAACATTCCTATTCCTAAACTTGAGCAACTTGTCTCCTCAGTCCCCAGACGTTTACAGACTGCTGTAAAGAGAAAAGGGGATGTCTCACAGTGGTAAACATGGCCTTGTCCCAACTTTTTTGAGATGTGTTGTCTCATCTCATCTCATTATCTCTAGCCGCTTTATCCTTCTACAGGGTCGCAGGCAAGCTGGAGCCTATCCCAGCTGACTACGGGCGAAAGGCGGGGTACGCCCTGGACAAGTCGCCAGGTCATCACAGGGCTGACACATAGACACAGACAACCATTCACACTCACATTCACACCTACGGTCAATTTAGAGTCACCAGTTAACCTAACCTGCATGTCTTTGGACTGTGGGGGAAACCGGAGCACCCAGAGGAAACCCACGCGGACACGGGGAGAACATGCAAACTCCACACAGAAAGGCCCTCGCCGGCCCCGGGGCTCGAACCCAGGACCTTCTTGCTGTGAGGCAACAGCGCTAACCACTACACCACCGTGCCGCCCGAGATGTGGTGTTGTCATGAAATTTAAAATCACCTAATTTTTCTCTTTAAATGATACATTTTGTCAGTTTAAAAATTTGATATGTCATCTATGTTCTATTCTGAATAAAATATGGCATTTTGAAACTTCCACATCATTGCATTCCGTTTTTATTTACAATTTGTACTTTGTCCCAACTTTTTTGGAATCGGGGTTGTATATACATGAAGCTTCTTTCAAGCTATATGGCCTTTTGATTTCATAAAATCGGTGAAATTTAGTTCCTTCTGAAATTTGGTCATTGTGAGATATGTTTATTTCTGCAATATTGGAAAAAAAAAAGGCCATTCTGTGGCTGGGAAGTTATTTAATTTGAGGGGATTCCCAAGCAAATAATGTGCATGAAATCACTTGCTTCGTGCAGTCAAGCAGACGGAGGAAGTCCGTGTGCGCATGCACAGGTTTACCTGCTTCTTCTTTTGGGTTTTATGGCAGCTGGCATCCAGTGTTGCATTACTGCCATCTACAGGTTTACCTTGACCGTGCACTGACAGTTACATTATTCTGTCGCTAAACGAACAGCTGATCACACCGAGGTGCTCGCTGACTGTCGATATTTATTAGTGTGGTCCTGCGTTTCCTTTCCTTCGCAACATAACGTCTTTTCTTCTCACTTTCCGTTACTGTAGTCGGTCTTTCACGTTCCATTCGCGTCCTCCATTTTTCTTTCCTGTTTCAAATTTCTATCCCACAATGCCTTGCGCGAACGGGGAAAGCCCACCATGTGATTCATGACATAGTATCTTGAATTGGGTCATGGTGAAGTAGGAAATAATAGCGGAGAAGTTAGGTCCACGTGCAGGGCCGGATTAACATGGTCAGGGGCCCCTAGGCTACAAGTTGCTGTAGTCCCCCCCCCCGGCCACCACCATCTTATCCCATCTACCTGTAAAGAACTGTCTATTTTCTATATTTTAATTTTTTTTTTTATAAAGCTCAAAATGAAATTTTATAAAGCTCAAAAAGCTCAATAGAGCTTTGTCACGTTGGGCTTTTTGCCGTTGCGCCTTGCGCTTTTGAGCACCGCTCTCGTATTTTCTGTCACACATGTTCAGTGTTCAACTGTGGAGTGACGTCGTGCGTGACGTCTAACGTTTATATATGGAAGGCGGATTTGCCTCACCCAATCAGCGTCCGTTTATTTAAATATTCATTTTGAGCCAATGAATATGAAGGGGTTTTTTTTCTTTTGACCAATTGGGGGCCCCCCTGCGAGGCGGGGGGCGTGGGGGCCCCTAGGCTGAAGCCATATGAAGCCTGTGCGGTGATCTGGGCATGGCCACGTGGCCCTAAATTCATTAATTGTTCTATTTTAACAAAATGAATAAAATTGGAAGTCTGTGATTTGAATTTAGTAGCTTTTGGTCCACTAAACAAAAATAATTGGGTGTCAAGGAAAATTCTTTTTATGACCTAAACTTGAAAAATCTGAGAGGCAGTTTACCTTTAATAAAATCTTTCTCTCTCATTAAGTGTGCCTGCCTGCAATCTTTATTGAAGGGGAAACAGAAAATTTACTTCACAGTCGAACAACATGTTGAAAGATCTCAGCCGAGATCAAGAGCATATTGAGTAAGACCAATAGTCCAAGTACTGTCCAATTTCAATAAGTCTGAGACAAGTCCACATTAATACAGAAAATGTCTTGAGACTCGACCTGAGTCCTACAGCCCTATTCACTTCCCTCTTCAATTCAGACCTCAGGTTTTCAGAAGGGTTTAATAGTGTTGTAGTACTTGATATTGGTCTTGATCTTGAGAACACTTTTTGAAGGATTTTGAATCGACTGCATTTTTACTTGTTCTTGTCTCAGTCTCAGACATACCATAGAGGACTCGGGATTGTATTTCAAGACCACAACTGTGGGGATTTCACTAAATTGCCTGTGCATTGTCTGATTTTATTTGTTAACATCATTACTGTGATTGAATGTAAAACGTCCTGCTTCATCTCATCTCATTATCTCTAGCCGCTTTATCCTGTTCTACAGGGTCGCAGGCAAGCTGGAGCCTATCCCAGCTGACTACGGGCGAAAGGCGGGGTACACCCTGGACAAGTCGCCAGGTTATCACAGGGCTGACACATAGACACAGACAACCATTCACGCTCACATTCACACCTACGGTCAATTTAGAGTCACCAGTTAACCTAACCTGCATGTCTTTGGACTGTGGGGGAAACCGGAGCACCCGGAGGAAACCCACGCGGACACGGGGAGAACATGCAAACTCCGCACAGAAAGGCCCTCGCCGGCCACGGGACTCAAACCCAGACCTTCTTGCTGTGAGGCGACAGCGCTAACCACTACACCACCGTGCCGCCCCGTCCTGCTTCAAATGCAACCAATAAAGTGACTCATTACTAATTTTGCTTTTAGTTACTGTTAACGGCTGTCACCCTTCCCCACCCCCTTCACACGCATCAGTCTGGACCTGGTCTTGACTTCATCTCACCCTTCCTTGGTTTTGGTCTTGACTTGGTCTCAACCTCTCAAAGTCTTGATCTTGTCTCATCTCATCTCATTATCTCTAGCCGCTTTATCCTGTTCTGCAGGATCGCAGGCAAGCTGGAGCCTATCCCAGCTGACTACGGGTGAAAGGCGGGGTACACCCTGGACAAGTCGCCAGGTTATCACAGGGCTGACACATAGACACAGACAACCATTCACGCTCACATTCACACCTACGGTCAATTTAGAGTCACCAGTTAACCTAACCTGCATGTCTTTGGACTGTGGGGGAAACCGGAGCACCCGGAGGAAACCCACACGGACACGGGGAGAAGATGCAAACTCCACACAGAAAGGCCCTCGCCGGCCACAGGGCTCAAACCCGGACCTTCTTGCTGTGAGGCGACAGCACTAACCACTACACCACCGTGCCGCCCTGATCTTGTCTCAGTTTTGAAATTCCTCCTTTGCGTTTAACCCATCTGAAGCAGTGAAAACACACACACACAAGTGAGCAATGAGCACAAACACACCCAGAGCAGTGGGCAGCTACAGTATGTTACAGCACCTGGGGAGCAGCTGAGGGTTAGGTGCCTTGCTCAAGGACACTTCAGCCATAATACAGAAGTAGGGGAAAGTGCTGTTTATTCACTCAGTGGCGCTGTAGCATAGCTGCCCACTACTCTGAGTACGTGTGCATGCACGTGTTCATCACTTCAGATGGGTTAAACACAGCGGAGGACTTTCACTGTGCTTGAGTGTACATGTGACCGATAAAGGCGGCTTCTTCTTTGATACACTCTTATCTTGATCATGACTTGGTCTTGGTTGAAGTGATCTTGACTACAACGCTATGGTTTATATCTGGAGACATGTGTGACAGTCACTGCAAATCATCGATTCTGTATTTCTTTAAAGTGCTAGTCTTACGAAAATGACATCGCCCTTGGAAATTATACCTTATAAAACTAGGCATGTTAAATAGTTTACTGTCTAAATTGTATTTTAATACGAGACCGGGAACATGTTCTATTTAGTTGGTAAAGTTTGGCTCTTTGAGGCCGCCATTACACAAATGCGTTCCTGGTAAGTTACTGTTCAGTCAAAGGAAGCGGCGTCATATGCGCAACACTTGAAAGTTCGCGGCATTTCTGCCTTCGTCTGCTGTGCAAAGTGTAGCATGTTTTTAATGATTTTTTTTTATTCCACAACAAAACTAAAACCAAAGCATGTCTCCGAAGAGGTATGTCGTTCAAGGCTGTTCAAGTGCAACCAATAAAAAAGTGGAATTTTGATCCACTATACCAGGGGTTTTCAAAGTGTGGGAGAGTCAGCCTCCCCTCGGAGAGCAAATAAACAACAGCGCCCCCTTACAATTTTTGTTGTTGCTATACTTAATGTTCCATTCGTATTTAAAAAAAAATGGTTGTTGTACACATTTAAATTTTTTTCTTTTACACATTTTAAACATCTGTGCTTTTTAAAACATCTTTTTTTTTTTTTACACATTTTAAACATCTCATAGCATCGTTAGCGAGCACCTCTTGGCAGACAACACACTGTGGCAGTGGAGCATCTTCAGATCCAGTCCATGAAAATCCAAACTTTAAATAATCGTGGTCATACTTCCTTCTTTTTTTCAGTCCCCCCAGGATTTCGCGGGCCTTTTTTGTGATTGTTGCGGGCTAAAATGTCTGATGTTGCGGGGGGGGGGGTTTCCAAAAAATTGCGATGAAAGTTGCGGTGTTTTTTAGGTTTTTGTTGCGATTACATTGCGGGAGGAAGTGAAAGTTGCGAGAAATTGTTGCGATTTTCTCTTTTTGTGATTAAAATTGAGTGATATGTTAAATATTAAAGTTATTACTGAAAAACTGTTGATTAAAAAACAAAGACACTGAGAAATGGTCCTATAAACAACTTTACCGATATAAAAGATTACCAGGACTACAAAAATGCAGAAAAATAGGCTTTACTTATCCAAATGCACCTGTTGGTTCAAAAGTTAAAGTGCATAGAACCTCACAGCACAACATGAAGTTACCTTAAAATATAATATAAATGCCTCAGCTTTCATGTAAGAAAAAACACTATTAATACTAGTACTGTGTGCAGGCAGTCTCTCCTGAAGACTAAATTAAACAATAATTATAAACTAATAAAATAAATGGCTCAACAATTTGAACAGAATCTCACAGTATGATGCTGAAGCTGCCTAAACAATGGAAAATAAAATACCATTTTGGCAAAAATGTTGGCATCCATTAATTTCTTGTATTAAGTAAAAAAAAATAATGTAAAGTGCGCACAGTCCTTCACTGTAAACATAACACACTTTCAGTAACAGAATTTAAGCCTACATAAACACTGACTCGCACACAGTGTTGCCAGATACTGCTGACGTTTTCCAGTCCAAAATATGTTCAAAACCCACCAAAATGCACTTGAAACCGCCCAATCTGGCAACACTGCGTGCATGCTGCTTCTCTTGAACGTATACACAGAAGTAAGGCGGAAGTTAGTTTGTCGACGTCACCTCAAGACGACGCCAATGATTGGTCAAATTTGCGGGAAAGTTGCGGTGATTGGATATAATTGCAACACCGCCCTGAATTCGCGGGGATTGGTTGAATTTGCAAATCGCAACATCGCGAAATCCTGGAGGGTCGGTTTTTTTGCTTGGCCCAGACTCTGTCTCCTCACTCACTGTAGCTTTAGGTACTAAAAATCGGTCCATTTTGTCTCTGGTAAAGGCTAGCTGAAGTTCGCTAAATGTCCGCAGTAGTAACTTATTCTGGTTTATTTTTCCTCACGTTGCGCCCCCCCGAAGAACTCTGGCGCCCTCCAGGGGAGGCACGCCCCACACTTTGAAAAGCCCTGCATTATACAGTAGCCCAAAGTTGGCAAGATACGTACAGAATGAATGGATTCGATTTGTACGGACAAAGAGAGGCAACTTCAAGTGTTTAGCCTGTTGCTTGAATTTATTAGTTGTCCTTAGTCTTTTATCACTTTAACTGATAGCAGTTCTGAAGTTTTATACAAGGCTAAATAATGGCAGTAATTAGGTACTTTCACTTTTACCGGAGCCAGCAAGAGTGCTTTGTGCCATGTGCATTTTGCACAATGAGGAGCATGCAACAGACAGGAAATTGTTAGGGTTCACCACCAAAACTAAGTTGCTCATAAAACTACAACCTTTTCTGGTTCTCACAGTAACATAAAAGGATGGCACACACCCTTTACATGTAGTCTACAGTGCAGTCCAGGAATACAGTATGTGTCGATGCACGATGTTCCCGCGCCCGGTTCAAATTCAACAGGACTCACCCAGCTTACATTTCAATGCATTCATGTCACAAGTGGAAAAAAAAACCCTAAACTCAGACCTACTGTTAAATATAAATTTATCCCATAAACTCTTCAACCAAATCACACACAACAATTTATTTTTATTTTTTTAAACCTTATTAATTAAAAATGGCCGGTATCTTGATATCTGCAATCCAATGAAGTCACAATTCCAAGTAGCCATGTACTAAAACTATTTTTTTAACAGGGGGGGCAGGCGCTAGGTCAGCGTGCAATTACCCTTATTTATTTTCTTGCTAAAGTTACAATGCTGTAGTTGAAGGAGAGGGTGGAAAGGCTGTTTCTGTTTGTGTCTGTTGCAGTATTTGAAGAAGGAGGAGCTGCTATTTGTACTACAGTAGACACACATGCTTCGGCTGTTTTGGCTACAGGACACTCGGATGAAATGTCGAAAGGAGGAAAGAGTGGTTGTTTAGACAGTTTATTTTGTCTACAGGCAGTATTTGATGGAAGATGATGTGTTAATAGTACCTGAAGATACAGTATTAACTGAACAGAGTACGTTTTGCTCATGTTGTGAGAAAATTTCTTTCAGAGCCTATAAATACAGAAAAAACAATGAGTTAGCTGAGAGAGATAACAGGATGGTGTGTCCATTCATTTGATATTGAAATCATGTTTTTAGATGAAATATAATGTTGCACGTGTTTCAGTGGACAAAAAGGCAACGACAAGATTCAGAAATACACAGGGAAGTTTATCACAGAGTGATTATAAATTAATCTTGCAATGGCCTTTTCCTTTGTGCCAATTCCATCATGATTATAGGGACTTTACCATAAAATTTCAAACAGGTTCAAATCATGGCGGCACGGTGGTGTAGTGGTTAGCGCTGTCGCCTCACAGCAAGAAGGTCCGGGTTCGAGCCCCGGGGCCGGCGAGGGCCTTTCTGTGCGGAGTTTGCATGTTCTCCCCGTGTCTGCGTGGGTTTCCTCCGGGTGCTCCGGTTTCCCCCACAGTCCAAAGACATGCAGGTTAGGTTAACTGGTGACTCTAAATTGACCGTAGGTGTGAATGTGAGTGTGAATGGTTGTCTGTGTCTATGTGTCAGCCCTGTGATGACCTGGCGACTTGTCCAGGGTGTACCCCGCCTTTCGCCCGTAGTCAGCTGGGATAGGCTCCAGCTTGCCTGCGACCCTGTAGGACAGGATAAAGCGGCTACAGATAATGAGATAAGATGAGGTTCAATTCACCTTAAAATCAGCTCTCTGTAAAGGGACACCGTGAGATGATCATAGGATTTGGAATAAAAAAAATATATATATAGTTGCAGAGATACGGTAATTTTAGTAAAAAATAAAATAAAGTAAATAATGGTAATTGCGCACTGGGGGCGGCACGGTGGTGTAGTGGTTAGCGCTGTCACCTCACAGCAAGAAGGACCAGGTTCGAGCCCCGTGGCCGGCGAGGGCCTTTCTGTGCGGAGTTTGCATGTTCTCCCCGTGTCTGCGTGGGTTTCCTCCGGGTGCTCCGGTTTCCCCCACAGTCCAAAGACATGCAGGTTAGGTTAACTGGTGACTCTAAATTGACCGTAGGTGTGAATGTGAGTGTGAATGGTTGTCTGTGTCTATGTGTCAGCCCTGTGATGACCTGGCGACTTGTCCAGGGTGTACCCCGCCTTTCGCCCGTAGTCAGCTGGGATAGGCTCCAGCTTGCCTGCGACCCTGTAGAAGGATAAAGCAGCTAGAGATGATGAGAATGAGATGAGAATTGCGCACTGACCCCCCCCCCCCCCCCCCCCCACACACACACACACACACAGTTCTACTTAACGTTGTAGCACAGAATAGAAAGGGTCTATATGGTCCTAATCGGTACTGTTAGAACAAGAAAAGGTTGTAGTTTTATGAGCAACTTAGTTTTGGAGGTGAACCCTAACAATTTCCTGGCTGTTGCATGCTCACTGTGCACAATACATATGGCACAACACGCCACCCGCTCCTGCCGGCTCCAGTGAAAGTTCCTACTTACTGCCATTATTTAGCCTTGTGCCTACCAACTGAGGTTATAAAGATGACAATTACAAAGAGACACTGCTTTATCAGAACTGTGGAAGTTGAGCACCAAATCAGTTTTTTTAAAAACATGAATAATCAAACTATGATTTGTACCATGTATAAACTTCCTGGATTCCAGAGCAATTGTTGCTCTTCTTCTTCATGAGCAACTTGGCTTGCGTATTCGTCCACCTCTTTCTCTATCATAGTTCTAAATCATCCTCAGACAACCAACCAAAGATCGATGATGAATTTAAAGAGCTTTCATCGTCTTTTTCAAAATAATGAATATCAAGAACGCATGCCACTGCAGAGAATAGTATAGAGTCCGTGTGGACGCAAAAGAAGGTAGTGGCACATATCACGTCACATATGCAGCGCCACTGACCTGTAAATCGTTGCAATCTAATAACAGCGGACAAGCTTTTAGTGATTTTTGGAACAGAATTCAGATGCAAAAAAAAAAATTTTGAATGAATTTTTTATTTATCGGTTAACTTTACAACGTAGTTGAGCATATCACACACACAGAAAACATGGGATTTTATGATGTAATTTTTGTTAGACTAGCACTTTAACCATTCTGTGTTGATGAGGAAGTCAGTTTGACTCATTATTTTTAAAGCTTAAAGGACATGGGACATGAAACATAAATGCACGCTATATCAGTTTCTTTCCATTAAAATATGAATTAATTGCATCAACAAATACAAAATCATCTATTAAATTCAGCAAAATCGTTATATTCGTGATGATTATATGGCATTTCTGCTCGAGCTCCGATATGCATATTTTACAACCGGAAGAGCCGCTGTCACGTAATCATACATCACAAAAACTTTCGGGCACAGCACAAGCGGGTAGATGAATGGAGAAGTGAATGACAAGAAAATTGTTTTTATAGTCTTTAACGTACATTGAACATCATGGTGTATTGTGCTGCTTATGGTTGCAATAATTCCAATGGGAAATGCCCTGGAGTAAGTTTTTTTGCATTCTCCAAGGACCCGAAGCTGAGGAAAGTGTGGGCTCACTACTGCCGTAGAAAAAACTTTGCACCTACTGTTTCCCACAAACTGTGTTCGGACCGTTTCACAGAGGATTCTTTCAACATTAATACTCAGGTACTGACCGATATTAATTGCCAAGCCAAATTTAAGAGGCCGTATAGCCGGGTTCATGGAGGCAGTGATAGCGCCATAATATACAGGGCCTAACATTCCTACAACTGTAGAGGCAGTCAAGAAATCCTGTAACATTAATGGACATTTAAATAAATGTTAAGTTATGTTGGTAAGTTTGTTTAACTTTTCTTAATTTTCATCTCTTTCGCCAAACGGCGTAGTGTTGTTGGCTGTGTGATGGCGTTTCGCCATTTTGAATGTTTTCATCTCGGACTCTGGAAGCATTGTATCTCAATCAATCTCGAAAAATATCAGCAAAAAAAAACTAGCTTGCAACGGACTTTAGCTAGATCTATGATGAACTTTCAATGTATGATACAAAAATAATACTTCTTTCAACAGATCATTAGCCTTTGAGCAGAATTGTTTTTAACTTACCAGGAAGTGTTATCGAGCCGACCACTTTCAGTTTCATGGGGATTGAATGAACTCTCACTCTCAATCATCTGACCCGTCAGAGTAAAGACAAGATCCATGTTCATGTGAATTTCCAGCTATCGGTTCGAATTGATAGGGTCTAACTTCAAATCTCTGTGAAACATCGGGAATATCACTGTCGATGGTGTTCATTTCGGTAACCTGTTTACCGTACATTAGATTCCCAAGCGCTGGCTCCTTGGAAAGTTTTTGTGACGTCACATGACCACCTAGCTAATTAACGAATCATTGTTTCACGCTGATGTATAAAAAAGTTGAATAATGTGATGATTTTCACATTTTTGACGCCCTGCAGTGATTTAGATGGCATTTCTTATGTCCTTTATACATAATTATACCCAGAAAAAAATCCATGTCCCATGTCCTTTAATCTGTTGCTTCTTGGTGAAGGCAGGCAGATTTTGCCCCAATGCATCACCGAACGACCACCAGATTTTACAGTGGCTACCTGGTGCTATTCAGTGTATGTAATCTGCTTTCATCACCAAATATTCTGATGATATGCATGACCAAAAAGTTTGATTTTGGTTTCCTCTGACCACAATATGTCATTCCAAATGATCCTTGGTAACATTCAGGCGATGCATTTTGTGCGACGCTTGCAAGCAGTTCGTGGTTATGAAAGTGTCCTCTCGAGTCCAATTCCAGGGTAAACTTTTTGTTAGGCCCCTAATTGTGCTTGAATCTTAACCGTTTATAAGCCATCTCTTTTCTGTTGAAAATGATTTGGGTTTTTTTTTTTATGGCAATCTTTTTGTATATTACATTCGTTATACAAAGACAGTTTTCTGTCTGTTCTGTTACTTCCTATTTTTGGATTTTCAGGAATTATGACTTGCACCTATTATGTACTTACTGTACAAAGTTTACATATTGAACCTATAGCACAAATGCCTATACCACATTCAAGCTCTAACTCATCCCTCCCTGAAGCCATTGTTTACATCTGTTCTTTACAAAGAATCTGAACAATCCCACCCACAGAATGTTTTAAGAGACAGAACACGTTATTTCTGTGTATAAAATTCATCTGCCGTTAGGCATTCTTGACACATATCTGCTCCATACAGGCAGAAATATGCAGAGTTACTCAGCTATATTCTTTGGATATCTCATTTCCTTCTCTATTTTTAAAGCATTTGACAGGTTTTTTTTGGGGGGGAGAAAAAACCTCCAAGCTCTTACCCGATAATATAAGCCAGCACTCCCAACTGGAGGATTCTGCAAGCGATCCCCACTTTTGGGTTTCTCACCAGCACTTCCCGGGGGGTCTCATACTCAAAGAAGAAGTCCTCAAGAGCTTCTCTGATGAACTTCTTCATTCTTGCCAGATGTTTGAAGGCAGAAGCATAAACTCTTCTCTGTCATAGACTCCTCTCTCAGCCCTCAGAAAGAGAGAGTGAGAATAAGTGTGAGTAAGAAGGTGCAACGGCATTGTGATCTGACTTCCTTCTTTCTCTCCCTGTCTCTCTCTCTCTCTCTCTCTCTCTCTCTCTCTCTCTCTCTCCCTTCCTTCTCCTTTCTTGGACTTCCTCTTGCTACTTTAAACACAATTTTATTCTGTAAACAGAATTCAGGCAGAAGCCCCTCTGGGCAGATGGTATCTGATAGATTATTTTCTAACCATATAATTAAAAAAAAAAAAGACATCCATGTGTGTCCTGACCACATCTCTCACGGCAGCCAGGGACACTACACCACCTCACCAACCAAGGTTCTCCACCCCAACTGAAAATTACTAATCTTTTAAAGTCTTTCCAATTTTAGTGTGCATATGTTATGACCCCGCGGCACGGTGGTGTAGTGGTTAGCGCTGTCGCCTCACAGCAAGAAGGTCCTGGGTTCGAGCCCCGGGGCCGGCGAGGGCCTTTCTGTGTGGAGTTTGCATGTTCTCCCCGTGTCCGCGTGGGTTTCCTCCGGGTGCTCCGGTTTCCCCCACAGTCCAAAGACATGCAGGTTAGGTTAACTGGTGACTCTAAATTGACCGTAGGTGTGAATGTGAGTGTGAATGGTTGTCTGTGTCTATGTGTCAGCCCTGTGATGACCTGGCGACTTGTCCAGGGTGTACCCCGCCTTTCGCCCGTAGTCAGCTGGGATAGGCTCCAGCTTGCCTGCGACCCTGTAGAAGGATAAAGCGGCTAGAGATAATGAGATGAGATGAGATGTTATGACCCCTGTATCATCTTACTGTCGATTGTGTATCTTGTCTGTCTCTTTGCTCTCTGGACATTGTTTTGGATTTGAGCTTGTGTTTGTTCATTGACTGTGTTTTGACTAGGGGTGTAACGAAAAATTGCGACATGATGCATTGTGATGCAAAAACATGTTGTTGTTTTTTCTTAATATTATTTGAAAAAAAAAATGATTTGCATCATGGACCTGTGCCATTCACACTGTAGGAATCAGCATTCTGTTAATTATTATACATGTAATGGAGTTGCACTGTTTGAATGCCAGAGGCCCCGGTCTGCACATCCCAAGACTTTAAATATATCGAGTGAGTTTCACACTTGTGAAATCCAATTGGCAACGAGCTCCATATTATAGTTACCACACATTATACATTACACATTCTACAGTTACACTGCTACATTATAAAGGTTAAAAATAGGTCTTCAGTAACTTTCAAACAACACCAAAGGCCATGGAAACCGAGCATTTTAACCGACTTTGGAACTTTATTTCTTTTACAGCATTCATTATGTCTCAATTGTTCATTTTCTAAAGGTCAGACACTTTTTAAGGGATGGTGAACCTGCAGTACACTGAGTTACTACCGTACAGTACATTTTGCTTATAATATAAAATTTATGTTTGTACCCCCCATCCCATCTCATTATCTCTAGCCGCTTTATCCTTCTACAGGGTCGCAGGCAAGCTGGAGCCTATCCCAGCTGACTATGGGCGAAAGGCGGGGTACACCCTGGACAAGTCGCCAGGTCATCACAGGGCTGACACATAGACACAGACAACCATTCACACTCACATTCACACCTACGGTCAATTTAGAGTCACCAGTTAACCTAACCTGCATGTCTTTGGACTGTGGGGGAAACCGGAGCACCCGGAAGAAACCCACGAGGACACGGGGAGAACATGCAAACTCCACACAGAAAGGCCCTCGCCGGCCACGGGGATCGAACCCAGACCTTCTTGCTGTGAGGCGACAGTGCTAACCACTACACCACTGTGCTGCCCTGTTTGTGCCCATTTTTGATTTAGTATTATACAGACAAAAATGCACATCGTGTTGCATTGTTTATCCATCCATCTGTAACTGCTTATCCTGTGCAGGGTCATGGGCAAGCTGGAGCCTATCCCAGCTGACCATGGGCGAGAGGCAGGGTACACCCTGGACAAGTCGCCAAATCATCGCAGGGCTGACACATACTGTAGAGACAAACAACAATTCACACTCACATTCACACCTACGGTCAATTTAGAGCCACCAATTAGCCTAACCTGCATGTCTGTGGACTGTGGGGGGAACCGGAGCACCCGGAGGAAACCCACACAGACATGGGGAGAACATGCAAACTCCGCACAGAAAGGCCTTCGCCAGCCACTGGGCTCGAACCCAGAACCTTCTTGCTATGAGGTGACAGTGCTAACCACTACGCCACTGTGCCACCCCTTGCATTGTTTATGATTCTGAAATAAAAAAGGAGTCTTTTCAGTCCTAATTTTTACTTGTTAAAATTTTGTTCATAATATTCTGAGAAACAAATTGGATCAAATCGTGACCATAGAGGTGTAACGATTGTATCATTACACCCCTAGTTTTGACCATTACCCGCATAGCTTTCTTCCATCACAGAAATATTGCTAAGATAAGAAATTTAATGTCACTGCATGACGCGGAAAAACTAGTTCATGCTTTTGTTACCTCCAGGTTGGATTATTGTAATGCCTTACTGTCTGGATGTTCCAATAAGTGCATAAACAAGCTCCAGTTAGTTCAAAATGCAGCAGCAAGAGTCCTTACTAGAACTGGAAAATATGACCACATCACCCCTGTCTTATCCACACTGCATTGGCTCCCAATCAAATTTCAAATTGATTATAAAATACTACTATTGACCTTTAAAGCACTGAATGGTCTCACACCACAGTACCTAAGTGAACTTCTGCTCCTCTATGACCCGCCACACTTACTTAGATCAAAAGGTGCAAGCTATCTGCTGGTACCTCGTATAGTGAAGGCTACATCAGGGGGCAGAGCCTTTTCTTACAAAGCTCCACAGTTATGGAACAGCCTTCCAAGTAGTGTTTGGGAATCAGACACAGTCTCAGCATTTAAGTCTAGGCTGAAAACATATCTGTTTAGTCAAGCCTTTTGTTAATGGTGTTTATGAGGTAAAGGAGTAGATCTGGAGGGTCCTCAGACATAGAGTGTTTTGGTAAACTGGGATGTATGGATGCTGTCAGTCCCCACTCGCTTGCTCACTCAAGTTTGCTGACGGTGTAGTGGCTGCTGCTTTATGTCCCGGGGCTCCCTCAATCCTGTGTTACCTTCTGGCTCTCCCCTTTTAGTTATGCTGTCATAGTTAGTTTTGCCAGAGTCCCTGCTTGTGCTCAGTGCAATATGTATACTGTTCCTACTTATTCAGGTGACATTGGCCATACCTAACAACCTGTGCCCCCCCCCCCCCCCCCCCCCCATCTGTCCCTCTGAGTCACAAGTTGGTCCTGGGATCGAGATTCTGACCTCTTCTGCTCCTCGGACCTGCCTGATCCCTCCTGGTGCCCTGTGTCTGGTTGGAGTCTCATCGCATCGCTCCTGTGGAGGACGGCCCCATGTGGACAGTTGAAAGTCACACTTGGAGGACGCTCTGGACACTTACAGTGATGCTTTTATGGCTGAGGACTACAGTTGACAGTTTAGGACTACAGTTGTCATGAACAGTTTTGCACTCAAGTTTCCATCAATGAAGAGTTTATAACATCAACGAAACTGACTTCATGTTAAAACTGTTAATGTTATAGTCATGTTGTCTGTTGTTGCCCAAATGAGGATGGGTTCCCTTTTGAGTCTGGTTCCTCTCAAGGTTTCTTCCTCATGTCGTCTGAGGGAGTTTTTCCTTGCCACCGTCTCCACAGGCTTGCTCATTGGGGATAGATTAGGGATACAATTAGCTCATGTTTTAAGTCATTCAAATTCTGTAAAGCTGCTTTGCGACAATGTTTATTGTTAAAAGCGCTATACAAGTAAACTTGACTTGACATCACTTTCCTACCAGAACACACACCCTCAGATGGACTGAGTGGCAACACATCCTTGAACATGACTGCCTTTAGTAGGGGAACCTGCAAAACCAGGAGTAAAACAAACGACTATCCGTTTAAATTAAATGCAGATGGATTCAATGGTGAGCCTTACAACTTGCCAAAGAATCAATGGTCAATGGGGAGTGACATGTGAATCAACTTGCCTGACATTTACCTGATTTTGATGCCAGGAAATACACAAACCAAAGTCTGAAGGCTTACAAAAGACTAAACGCTTGATCATACTTCAAGGCAAGATTTGTTGGTGAAATTAAAGTGATGAGGACACCAACGGATATTCTGGTTGGATGTGGACAGATTTTTGCAAATAGTTGTATTTTATTACAACCTTCATTTGAAAAACTGTAAGCTACACTGCTTGGCCAAAAAGATAAAAGTCACCATCTGGATTTAAATAAGCAAATATATAAGAGACTTTGATTGGATAATTACTGCAATGACTGTGTTTCAGTTGGCAACAATTCTTTTAACCCTCATTAATGCAGTGAGTAGCTTCTCATTTCTTAAACAAACATGTTGGAAGATGTATCCTGTACTCATGGAAAATATGTTGCTGTATTTTGGAAGGGTCAAATTATTGGCCTGCATCAAGCAAAGAAAGCAACTAAGGAGATTGCTGAAATGACTGGAATTGGGTTCAGAACTGTCCAACGCATTATTAAAACCTGGAAGGATGGCGGTGACCCGTCAACTTTGTGGAAAAAAAATCTCATCTCATCTCACCTCATTATCTCTAGCCACTTTATCCTGTTCTACAGGGTCGCAGGCAAGCTGGAGCCTATCCCAGCTGACTACGGGCGAAAGGTGGGGTACACCCTGGACAAGTCGCCAGGTCATCACAGGGCTGACACATAGACACAGACAACCATTCACACTCTCATTCACACCATTGAATTGTTAAAAAAAAACTTCAACAGTAGAATTCATAGCTATATTTAATAGTGAAATTAAGAGCATTTCCACACTCACAATGTGATGAGAACTCACAGGATTGGGACGAAGCAGCTGTGTGGCCATAAGAAAACCACTTGTTAGTGAGACTAATCAGAAGAAAAGGCTTCAATTTCATAGGGAGTATAAAGATTGGACTCTGGAGCAATGGAAAAAAGGTTGTGTGATTTGATAAGTTCAGATTTACCCTATTCCTGAGTGATGGGTGTGTCAGGGTAAAAAGGGAAGTTCATGAAGTGATGCACCCATCATGCACAGTGGTCATTGTGCAAGCCTCCGGAAGCAGTGTTATGATCTGGGGTTGCTTCCGTTGGTCAGGTCGAGGCTCAGCAACGTTCTGGGGCAATAAAATGAAGTCAGCTTATGACCTGAATGTACTGAATGACCAGGTTATCACATCAATGGATGGCACAGGCATAAAATTAGGGCTCAGATTGTGAAAGAGTGGCTCAGGAAGCATGAGGAATCATTTTCACACATGAATTGGCCACCACAGAGTCCAGACCTTAACCCCATTGAGAATTTTGGGATGTGCTGGGGAAGACTTTACGCAGTGGTTCGACTCTCCCATCCTCAACACAAGATCTCATTGAAAAATTAATACAATTCTGGACTGAAATAAACGTTGTGACATCGCACAAGTTTATCAAAACAATGCCACAGCGAATGCATGCTGTAATCAAAGCTAACCAAATAGTAGAGTGCACAGGTTTTTTTTGTTTGTTTGTCTTTTTTTGACAGGGCAGTGTAGCTCACACTGTTCATACCATACCTCACACTGACTACTGTTGTATTTTTGTGCAGGTAAAACATAACCAGACAATGAATAAGCCTCCACTGAAACCTTGGATAGCTGCAGAGAAGACAGGGACAGTTTTGACAGTCCATTGTACATGTATGGCAGGACTTGGAAAGACATATTTGCATGCAGCAGCATTGATGTTCACACTTATGTCTGAAGCGAGGATGCTAAATGACATACCTTGTACTTTGCCATGTCAGTGGTTTCAGCCAACACAAAACAAATCAGCTGCTCTGAACTGCCTTCTATAGATATGACCTGTCTTGGAATGCAAGATAGAGAGGTTTTGAATCTAGTGGATGAGAATGTGAAACTACACCAAGGAAGAAACAAATTGAATCAAACTTGTGAAGCCAGTCCCATGAATCAAATTGTGACCCCTAGTCAATGAATCAAATTGTACACCCCTAGTTTTGACCATTACTCCTATAGAGGGTATGCACACTGATATCACTTTCCCACCAGAATATGCCCCGTCAGTCGGACTGAGTGGCAGCACATCGTTGAACATGGCTGTGATGCTCCACCTAAACTTACAGAAAATGAAATTGCAGACTTACTGGATAAGGTCAAGCATGCAAACCCAAGAGCTGGTTTTGTAAAACGTGCCAGTATGAGTGGTCACCAGGGACCCCTTTTCCAAATAATTTTCTGGAGCGTGTTTTGCCTCTCTTGCTGGTACACCCCTGCCCACTGGATTTGACATTTCTCCTCAGTACCCTTATCTTGGTGCATCACCTGATGGGAAGGTGTCTTGTGACTGTTGTGGCTCTGGATGCTTGGAGGTCAAATGTCCATCCATCCATCCATTATCTGTAGCCGCTTATCCTGTTCTACAGGGTCACAGGCAAGCTGGAGCCTATCCCAGCTGACTATGGGTGAGAGGCGGGGTACACCCTGGACAAGTCACCAGGTTATCGCAGGGCTGACACAAAGACAAACAACCACTCACACTCACATTCACACCTACGGTCAATTTAGAGTCACCAGTTAACCTAACCTGCATGTCTTTGGACTGTGGGGGAAACCGGAGCACCCGGAGGAAACCCACGCAGACATGGGGAGAACATGCAAACTCTGCACAGAAAGGCCCTCACCGGCCTCTGGGCTCGAACCTGTAAGGCAACAGTGCTAACCACTATACCACCGTGCCGCCCAGGTCAACTGTCCTTACTTGGAAAAAGACAAGACATTGCTAAAAATGTCAAAAGAAAAAAAATATTGCTTAGTTACATCCTCACCCTCAGATGTGATACTGGAACTTAAAACAACATAAAAATTACTTTCAAGAATATTGACAGATTTGTGTACAAAATCACCGTTCTGTGACTTTTGTGTGTGGACACCTTCAGAATTATATAATGAGAGAATAACAGCAGAATCCAATTTTGAAAGATGTGTTATGAAGGCAACAATGGTTTTCAAGTATGCCGTATTGTCAGAATTGCTATGAAAATGGTTTACACGAAATGTAGTCCTGAATCTTTGTGTATCATCTGCAGCACTTGAGGCTGCAGTAGCGAACACAGACACTCAACCCAAGGCATAGTGGAAAAACAGGTGCTCTTTTATTTTTAATAAAAGGGAAGGGGAAGTGAGGAAGTGAGAGGATTGAAGCAGGTGCAGAATGGCAGAGGGGCAGAGCCAACCTAGCACTGGGTTGCAGGCAGGTGCTGGCTGCATGGGGGTCTGTCATTGCTCTACAGCAGCAGGCGGGAGCAAAGGTGGTTGCCAAAGAGAACGCTGATTTCTCCGATGTCGTCTTTGTTGTCCTCGGTGTCAGCATCGGTAAGATGACCTGGGCAGAGAGAAGAAGGACGTATCAGTCAGCATGCTCTGAGAAAGCCCAACTAACCTGTGTTTGTGGCAGTGGCCCAGCAAATGCCATTCCAGCTGTGTGTAATTAGTGGGCTTCACCCCATGACCACGCTGCTCTTGGTAGTCCAAAACAGTGGTGCTGAAGTGTCACTGTCTCCAGCGTCATTGGAGTGGTAATGCGAGGAGCAGTGCGCTGCTTGGGTGGCGGTTTTCTTGGGGCACCATCACACGTGCTATCTGTAGGCCTGGTTCCTGAAAAGGAAAACAGAACCAAGAAAATGTATGCAGTCATCTAAACATGTGAAAATACTAAATACTTTACTGTCAAAATACTACATACATTACTGTGAAATAACTAAATACGTTGCAGAACATTTACAAAATGGACAATTTTTCCTATTGTCTATAATTAATAAAAATCATGTCTCAGGTTAAAAATTCTCTTTTAGCCTGACCATGTCTTTAGTATCACAGTCAAGATATCATGAGTGATCTGAATATAATTTTATATGATATTCATGAACTAATATTCACTTAAATCTGAAGGCACTATGGTTTCACACAGATTACATCCAGCACAACATGTTAACACAATCTTGTCCATAAGGCAGTCCTCTGTTTTGCCATTTTATTCTAATGAGGCTTACAGGTAGGATTGTTTCCTGAATTGGATATTTCTGACTCAACATTCCAATCAATATGGATCCTTACAGGAGAACTTTCTCGAGCTGATTCAATCTCTTTGTGGATAAGTTGTTTCTTCCCTCGTCTGAATGGAAGTGTTACTAATTCTGCACAAAAATAAGCTAACACTATCCTCTACTGTGAAACCCTGGTCAGCCAGTACCAAGTCCCCTGGCAGGAGCTTGTCAAGGAACCTACTGTGTTTGATAAGGGGTTTGTTTGTGACACTGCCACCCCAGGACTTTGACACAAAGGAGACGCTTCCTTGTAGAGTGATTGAAGTAGCAAACCACCATTGAATGTGCGTGACCTTCAAGCCCTCAGGAAGTACTGCCTGAGAAACTGTCATGCTAATGTGACAACTATAGCCACATGGGCTCGGTAGTACTTTGTTTCAAATATTTGTATTAATTTTTCAGAAAAAACAACAGAGGTCCAGTACTGAATAATGTACAGTTGAATATATTCAAAGCATGACCCACTCAAAAAAAAAAAAAAAACATACAAAACCCCACAACGAACCATAACCATCCTCACCACCCCCCTCAGCCAATCCCAACCCTGAGTGCTGGATTTAGTAGGTTAGGAGGCCCGCTCCGGCACGGTGGTGTAGTGGTTAGTGCTGTCGCCTCACAGCAAGAAGGTCCGGGTTCGAGCCCCGTGGCCGGCGAGGGCCTTTCTGTGCAGAGTTTGCATGTTCTCCCCGTGTCCGCGTGGGTTTTCTCCGGGTGCTCTGGTTTCCCCCACAGTCCAAAGACATGCAGGTTAGGTTAACTGGTGACTCTAAATTGACCGTAGGTGTGAATGTGAGTGTGAATGGTTGTCTGTGTCTATGTGTCAGCCCTGTGATGACCTGGCGACTTGTCCAGGGTGTACCCCGCCTTTCGCCCGTAGTCAGCTGGGATAGGCTCCAGCTTGCCTGCGACCCTGTAGAACAGGATAAAGTGGCTAGAGATAATGAGGTGAGATGAGATGAGGAGGCCCGCTCCTTTTCCAGGAAGGAAAGCAGTGGTCGCCATATCTTTTCAAATTGTTCAGTTCTGTCTTTTATAGAGTATTGGATCCTTTCCAGATGAAGGGTGTCTGTCAGCTCCATCAGCCATCTCTTCACTGTGGGCACCTCTTTCCCTTTCCAACACATTAGAATCAGCTTCTTAGCTGTGATCAGACCATAATCAGTAGAAGTTGTTGCGTCACTCTTAAAGATCTCAACACGTCTGAACTACCCAAGATTATTAGGATTGGTTCGGGTTGTATCTGTACTCTAAATATTTTTGAGAATAAACTGAAAATATCAACCCAGAAGCCTTGCAATTTGACACACATGGCAAAGCTGTGCAGCAGATCAGCTTCTGTACATTCACATTTATCACATGGGGTGAAATTTCAAGAAAAATGTTGTGTAACTTCATTTTTGAATAATGGATTCTATGTAAGACTTTGAATTGGATTAAGCAATGTCTAGCATTTAAAGAGCAGGTATGGACATGTTCTAAATGGCATCCCAGGTGTTAGTAGTAATTTGTAGTCCTAATTCCTTCTCCCATTCAGATTTAATCTTAGACATATCAGGGTGACAAAGACTTTGCAGTCTGTCATAAAGGATGGATATTACGTGGTCTGAACTTGTGCATAATTTCAAACACCCATCCAATTTATCAGGGGATGCATTTTCAAATCCAGGCAGATGCTCCCTTACATAGTCCCTGATTTGAAAATATCTAAAACGGTGTGTCCAGGGTGGGTCATATTTTTCCCGAAGTTTTTCAAAAGATGCAAAAGTCCCCTCGACATAGAGGTCACCAATATTAACTATACCTAACTCCTTCCAGGCATTAAAAAAGCTGTCCATGTTTGAGGGAGTGAATGATGGGTTAGAGGCAATAAGTAATAAAAAAAAGACTTTCCTGAGGTTAAAGTGCCTCTCCATTTGTTTCCAGCTCCTTATTATATTGTGTATTATTGGGTTGTGTCTGTAACAGCTTTTATCCACCGCCACAGGTGAAAGAATAATTGCACCAATTGAGTAGGGCAGGCAGTTCTCCCTCTCCATCTCCAACCAGTCAGACGACAGAGACGTGTCGTCCAGCCAGAAGGACACGGAGCGAAGGCAGGCCGCCCAATAGTACGCTGTGAAGTTAGGCAAAGCGAGTCCACCAATCACCTTAGGCTTACATAGATGTTCTTTTTTAATTCTGCGTGACTTGTAGTTCCAGATAAATGGTAAGATTATTGAGTCTAGTTTCTTGAAAAAGGTTTTAGTGATAAATATTGGTATGTTCTGCAGGAGATAAAGAAGTTGGGGAAGGAAAACCATCTTAACAGCGTTCAGTCGGCCTAGTAAGGAGGTTGGTAGTGCTTTCCAAAATTCTATACGGTTTTTGAGTTTGTCAATTAAAGGAGTAAAATTTGCATCAAACAGAGCTTCAAATTTTTTTCGTGATTACAATTCCTAAATAGGTGAATTTCTCCACGGTTATTCTGAAAGGGAGTCGCTTCAACCATTCGTCATCTGTAAATTGTATTGGCATGAGCTCGCTTTTATCCCAATTGATTCTATATCCGGAGAAAGTTCCAAAGAGATTAATTACCTATGTAGTGAAAATTCATTATGTCTGATAATTATAACTATTCTTTTAAGTTCATTTCTTAAGACACGTATTTTTAAGTATGTTACCTCGCTTGTTGACAGTTTCGGCGAACACTTTCGCCTTGTTCAAAACAGTCACCAGATGTCGAGTGGTGACGTGCCTTATCAGCTGATGTTACTCTATGGAGGCGTGAACGTCCCGCCCAATTTGACAGGTAGTCCACGCCTCCTGCTGTCAGGTCGCTGCCCCAGGACTGCGCTCCAGGTGTGCGACAGCGCGTACGCTCCCTCATCCCGGTTCATGGTCCTCTGCGCCCGCTTGCGTATCTCCACTGCCTCCAAAATCCATTAAGAAATGAAATAGCAGGCATCCTCACCTCAGCTAAACTGCCACCCAGAAACACAACAAAACAGGAAATGGAAGCCATCAGAACACTCGCAAAGAACAAGAAAATAACAATACTACCGGCTGATAAAGGGAGGACCACGGTTATCATGGACACTAATCAATACGAAAAACAAATGAATGAAATGCTCACGGACCCAAACACATATGAAATACTCAAAAAAGACCCGACGGAGGAAAAGAAAAAAAGACTAAAACTATTACTCAAACCGTTAATGAATGACAACAAAATTGATAAACAAACATACAACCACCTCATCCCCACAGCAGACATCACCCCCCGGATATACAGCACACCGAAAATTCATAAACCCGGAGCACCACTAAGACCCATAGTAGACAGTATAGGATCAGTTACTTACAACCTTTCCAAGACACTGGCAGACATAATTAAACCACTCCTCGGACTCACGGAATACCACTGCAAAAACTCAAAACAACTGGCGAAAGAACTAAAGGAAATCAAGATAAAAAAGGATGAAATCTTTGTATCACATGACGTCATATCCCTCTTTACAAAAACACCGGTCACAAACACTCTTAACATAGTAGAAAACCGGTTAAAAGCAGACAGAACCCTGAAAAAACGTACAAAACTTACAGCACAGGACATAACAAAACTATTACATTTCATTTCCACATCCACATATTTCCAATACAGAGGTACAATCTACAGACAAAAAGAGGGATTTGCAATGGGGGACCCGCTATCTGCCACTCTATGTAACTTTTTTATGGAGGATCTGGAAACCCGAGCCATAGAAACAGCACCGGATGACTGCAAACCTATCTTCTGGAAAAGATATGTTGATGACATTCTTGAAATAACCAAAACAGGCCACACACAACAACTCACGGATCATCTAAACTCCATAGACAAGACAGGCAACATCAAATTCACACACGAAGAGGAAACGGACAAGACAATAGCATTTCTGGACCTAAAAATACACCACACAGAAGAAGGGAACATCAGAATTACAACATACAGAAAACCTACACATACCGACCAATATCTTCTCTGGACATCTGAACATCCCATCGCACACAAAATGTCAGTAATCAGAACACTATACGACCGAACACAGAACATCACGGAGGAGAAAGACAGACAGGAGGAGGAACAACACATCCAACAGGCATTAAAAAACTGCCAATATCCACCGTGGGCAATTCGAAAAGGAAAATCACAGACACAAAAAAAAGGAAAGAAACAAACAAACAAGAAAAAACACAGAAAAAACAAACCGGGGCTTGGTCATATTACCATATATAAAAGGAGTTACAGAACGCATCCAATGATCCATGAGGAAATACCACATCAACACCCCGGTCAAACCATACAAGAACCTCTGACAGCTGCTAGTTCACCCCAAAGATAAAATACAACTGGACAATAAATGCAATATCATAGATGAAATCCCTTGCCGTTCATGCAATAAAGTCTATATTGGTGAAACGGGCAGATGCTTCCACACTCGCAGGAAAGAACACCAATTAGAATGTGAAAAAGAAACAACAAAAAGACTCACAAGATCCTAAAAAGAAAAAGCACACCAAGAAAACTTAAAATCAGCCATTTCAGACCACTGCAAACGACAAAATCATATTATGAATTGGGAAGAGGCCAGAGTCATTCGCGCTGAAGAGAATAGATACCAGCGTTGGATTTTGGAGGCAGTGGAGATACGCAAGCGGGCGCAGAGGACCATGAACCGGGATGAGGGAGCGTACGCGCTGTCGCACACCTGGAGCGCAGTCCTGGGGCAGCGACCTGACAGCAGGAGGCGTGGACTACCTGTCAAATTGGGCGGGACGTTCACGCCTCCATAGAGTAACATCAGCTGATAAGGCACGTCACCACTCGACATCTGGTGACTGTTTTGAAGAAGGCGGAAGTGTTCGCCGAAACTGTCAACAAGCGAGGTAACATACTTAAAAATACGTGTCTTAAGAAACAAACTTAAAAGAATAGATTAATTACCTCCAAAATTTTTGGGCTGAGTCACATACAGTAATATGTCATCTGCGTAGAGAGAGATCTTATTTGAAGTGTAAGCCGTGTTATACCCATGTATGTCTGTCTCATCTCATTATCTCTAGCCGCTTTATCCTTCTACAGGGTCGCAGGCAAGCTGGAGCCTATCCCAGCTGACTATGGGCGAAAGGCGGGGTACACCCTGGACAAGTCGCCAGGTCATCACAGGGCTGACACATAGACACAGACAACCATTCACACTCACATTCACACCTACGGTCAATTTAGAGTCACCAGTTAACCTAACCTGCATGTCTTTGGACTGTGGGGGAAACCGGAGCACCCGGAGGAAACCCACGCGGACACGGGGAGAACATGCAAACTCCGCACAGAAAGGCCCTCGCCGGCCCCGGGGCTCGAACCCAGGACCTTCTTGCTGTGAGGCGACAGCGCTAACCACTACACCACCGTGCCACCCCTATGTATGTCTGTGTGTGATCTAATTGTTTGTGCAAGAGGCTCCAGGGCTAAAGCAAATAATAGGGGGCTCAGTACACATCCTTGCTTACAGCCTCTACCAAGTGCAAATTGTGAAGACAGTGTCTGGTTGGTCAGGATCCGAGCACTGGGGTTGCTGTACAGTAATTTAATCCATGCAATAAACTTGTCTCCAATTTTAAATTTTTCCATTACTAAGAACAAGTATGACCATTCTACCTGGTCGAACGCTTTTTCTGCGTCGAGACTAAGAACCACAAGTTCCTCCTTAGGGTTATTGGGGGAATGTATTATATTGAAAAGGCATCTAAGATTGTAGAATGAATTCCGTTTGGGCATAAAGCCTGTCTGATCCAGGTGCACCATCTTTCCCATACACGTACTGAGGCATCTTGCTAGAGTTTTGATTAAGATCTTTTGGTCTGTGTTTAAAAGAGAGATAGGCCTATAAGAGCCCACCTTTTCTAGATCTCTACCTTTCTTGGGGATTAGAGTTATTATGGCTTCATTCATGGTAGAAGGGAGGGTGCCATCCTCAATGGCTCTATTATATAATTGTGGCAACGGGGGCGTGGTCAAGCGCCGGTCTGTGACAGGAGGGTGGAGCCGGGGAAGGTGAGTGGCAAAATCGCTACACCTGACTGTAATTAACCTGTGTTTGTGTGTGTTTTCCCAGTAACCGCTCCCTATTTAAGGAGGCAGAGAGAGAGGAGAGGTAGCGCAACCCGGGATTGGAGGCTGAGCGTGTGTGTCTGTGTGCGTGTGTGCTTACGCCGTAATTAGACTGAAAAGTTTATTTAATAAATACGCTTCCTCTACCTCCAAACGCTGTCCTGCCGTCCTCTGTGCTCCACCCACACATTGTCCGTGCTACAGTGGTGCTGAAACCCGGGAGGTGGAGCATCAGTCCTGCAGCCCCATGGAATCCTCCCCGTTCGCGGACTTGGTCCACGCCCTCGCCATGGCTCAGCAGAGCCAGCACCAGGCGCTCGTCACGCTCCGAAAGGAGCAGGAGCGCCGCTTCGAAGCCCTGGTGCTGGCCCAGCAGGAAGATCGAGAGGCGTTCCGGCGGCTCCTTGCGTCGGCGGGGTCCACCAGCGCCCCGGCCGCGGGCCCGTCTCCCCTCACCTTGACCAAGATGGGCCCGCAGGACGACCCCGAGGCTTTCATCACCTTGTTCGAGCAGGTCGCCGAAGCCTCGGGGTGGCCGATGGAGCAGCACGCGGCGCGCCTCCTCCCCCTCCTGACGGGAGAGGCGCAGCTGGCTGCACTACAGCTCCCCGCTGACCGCCGGCTGGCCTACGCCGACCTTCGCCGGGCCGTCCTCCAGCGCGTGGGGCGCACGCCGGAGCAGCAGCGCCAGCGCTTTCGCACGCTGCGGATGGAAGAAGTCGGCAGCCCGTTCGCGTTCGGCCAGCAGCTCCGGGACGCCTGCTGGCGGTGGCTGAGGGCCGAAGATCGCGACGCCGAGGGAATCATCGACCAGGTGGCGCTGGAGCAGTTCATCGCCTGCTTACCAGCCGGGACCGCGGAGTGGGTCCAGTGCCACCGTCCGGCGTCGCTGGATCAGGCCGTAGGACTGGCGGAGGA
This sequence comes from Neoarius graeffei, assembly GCF_027579695.1. Taxonomy (NCBI): domain Eukaryota; kingdom Metazoa; phylum Chordata; class Actinopteri; order Siluriformes; family Ariidae; genus Neoarius; species Neoarius graeffei. Next base: position 19,308,189 of record NC_083596.1, on the reverse strand, counting down.
TCATCTGGCGGCTGTTCCGGCGGCAGGACAACGGATGATATCGTCTTCTCCCTCCTCTTCTCTCTCTCTCCCCCCCCTCCTCCTGTGTCCCGTCCTCGCCCCATTCCCCCACCACGGAGGCGGGGGCCGGCTCCACCCCAGCTGGCCCGCCGCACCCATGGTGCCCTCCCGTTTCTCCCTTCTGTGTCTGTCTCTCCCCCCCCTCAGGTGAGTGAGCCCCAGAACACAGCTGCAGAGGGAAGGCCCGGGCCGGTTTGCTGGCGCTGCGGGGAACCGGGCCACCTGCAGCAACAGTGTGCAGCGATGGAGGTGGGGGCGGTGGTGCGGATCCCCGACGTGCCAGAGGCTGCCCTCGATCGGGCCGGAGCGTATCGCATACCGGTAAGTGTACAAGGGGCTACATATCAGGCGTTGGTGGATTCGGGTTGCAATCAGACCTCGATCCGCCAAAGCCTGGTGCAAGACGAGGCATTGGGGGGAGCACAAGGGGTGAAGGTGTTGTGTGTGCACGGGGATATTCACAGCTACCCGTTGGTGTCGGTCCACATATATTTCAGAGGGGAAAAATCTATAGTGAAGGCGGCGGTTAATCCTCACCTTACCCACTCTTTGATCTTGGGGACTGATTGGCCGGGATTTCGGGGATTAATGGCACGCTTAGTAAAGAGTGGGTCCTGCTTGTTGACAGGGGGAGGTCCCGGTGTCGCTTTGGCTGGAGCTGCGGTCGCAGAGCCGTCTACGTCATCTCCGCGACAGAGTGAGGAGCCGCCGGCCCCTCCTCTTTCTATTGGGGAATCCCTCGCGGATTTCCCACTGGAAGAATCGCGAGACGAGACTCTGCGACACGCGTTTGACCAAGTGAGAGTAATCGATGGTCAAACGCTCCAGCCGAGCGCCACCCCGTCCTTCCCCTATTTTTCCATTTTGAATGATAGGTTATACTGAGTGACGCAGGACACTCAGACGAAAGAGCGAGTCACCCAGTTGTTAATTCCAAAGAGCCGCCGGGAATTGGTATTCCCGGCGGCTCACTTTAATCCCATGGCTGGACACCTCGGGCAGGATAAGACACTCGCCCGGATAATGGCCCGATTCTATTGGCCAGGGATTCGCGGCGACGTCCGTAAGTGGTGTACGGTGTGCTGCGAATGCCAGTTAGTAAATCCAGCGGCCATTCCAAAAGCGCCCTTGCGCCCCCTACCATTAATTGAGACCCCGTTCGAAAGAATTGGGATGGATCTCGTCGGGCCATTAGATCGGTCAACACGAGGGTACCGCTTTATATTGGTTCTGGTGGACTATGCAACGCGATACCCGGAAGCGGTGCCTCTTCGCAATATCTCAGCATGCAGTATTGCAGAGGCCCTCTTCCACGTCATCTCCCGGGTTGGAATCCCGAAAGAGATTCTGACTGACCAAGGCACCTCGTTTATCTCACGAACACTGAGCGAACTGTATGGGCTACTGGGTATTAAGCCGATCTGCACCAGCGTTTATCACCCACAGACGGACGGTTTAGTTGAACGGTTCAATCGCACCCTCAAGAATATTATCAAAAAATTCGTAAGTGAGGACGCACGTAATTGGGATAAGTGGCTCGAACCCTTGTTGTTTGCAGTGCGAGAGGTCCCCCAAGCCTCCACGGGGTTCTCCCCGTTTGAATTATTATATGGGCGTAAGCCGCGCGGCATCTTAGATGTACTGCGGGAAAATTGGGAGGAGGGACCTTCACAAAGTAAAAATGAAATTCAGTACGTTATGGACCTGCGCGCAAAACTCCACACACTCACCCACCTAACTCAGGAGAATTTGCGGCAGGCCCAGGAACAACAAGCCCACCTGTACAACAAGGGCACGCGCCTTAGAGAGTTCACTCCGGGAGATAAGGTACTCGTCCTGTTGCCCACGTCGAGCTCCAAATTAATCGCTAAGTGGCAAGGACCCTTTGAGGTCACACGGTGAGTCGGGGACGTCGACTATGAGGTTAGGCGAATGGACAGGGAGGGGGCACTACAGATCTACCACCTCAATCTGCTGAAACTCTGGAGCGAGGAGGTCCCCATGGCATTGGTGTCGATAGTTCCGGAGAAGGCAGAGCTGGGGCCGGAGGTCCAAAAAGGCACATTGGCATCACGTACCTCTCCGGTCCCCTGTGGAGACCACCTCTCCCCAACCCAACTCACAGAGGTCGCCCAGTTGCAGGCCGAGTTTTCGGATGTGTTCTCGCCCCTGCCCGGTCGCACCAACCTCATAGAACACCACATAGAGACGCCCCCGGGGGTGGTAGTGCGTAGCCGTCCTTATAGATTACCCGAACACAAAAAAAAGGTGGTTCGGGAAGAACTTCAGGCCATGCTCGAAATGGGCATCGTCGAGGAGTCCCACAGTGACTGGAGCAGCCCAGTGGTCTTGGTTCCCAAGGCCGACGGCTCGGTCCGGTTCTGTGTGGACTATAGAAAAGTCAACGCGGTGTCTAAATTTGATGCGTACCCAATGCCTCGTATTGATGAGCTGCTTGATCGACTAGGCACGGCTCGCTTTTACTCGACACTGGATTTGACGAAGGGATATTGGCAGATCCCCTTGACTCCATTATCCCGGGAAAAAACGGCCTTTTCCACACCGTTCGGCTTACACCAGTTCGTCACACTTCCGTTTGGGCGGTTTGGGGCACCCGCTACGTTTCAGCGGCTGATGGACCGGGTCCTCCGGCCCCATGCCACCTATGCGGCTGCTTACCTGGACGATATCATCATTTATAGTAATGATTGGCAGCGGCACCTACAACACCTGAGGGCCGTCCTTAGGTCGCTGAGGCGGGCGGGACTCACTGCCAACCCGAAGAAGTGTGCGATTGGGCAGGTGGAAGTACGGTATCTGGGCTTCCACTTGGGCAACGGGCAGGTGCGTCCCCAAATTAATAAGACCGCAGCGATTGCGGCCTGCCCGAGGCCCAAGACCAAAAAGGGGGTGAGACAGTTCCTGGGGCTGGCTGGCTACTATCGTAGGTTTATACCTAATTATTCGGACGTCACCAGCCCGCTGACTGACCTCACTAAAAAGGGGGCGCCAGAGCCGGTCCAGTGGACGGAGCAGTGCCAGCGGGCTTTCTCTGAGGTAAAGTCTGCACTGTGTGGGGGGCCACTTTTACACTCCCCTGACTTCTCTCTCCCTTTTTTGTTGCAGACCGATGCGTCGGACAGAGGGCTGGGGGCCGTTTTGTCCCAGCAGGTGGAGGGGGAGGACCGCCCGGTCCTATACATCAGCCGGAAGCTGTCAGTGCGTGAGGGGCGCTACAGCACAATTGAAAAAGAGTGCCTGGCGATCAAGTGGGCGGTCCTCGCCCTCCGTTACTACCTGCTGGGGCGCTCTTTCACCCTCTGTTCGGACCATGCGCCCCTCCAGTGGCTCCACTGCATGAAGGATGCCAACACGCGGATCACCCGTTGGTATCTGGCACTCCAACCCTTCAACTTCAAGGTGGTCCACAGGCCGGGGGCGCAGATGGTCGTGGCGGACTTCCTCTCCCGTCAAGGGGGGGGGGAGTCGGCTGCGGGCCGGACGAGCGCCCGGCCTGATTCGGGCGGTGGGGGTATGTGGCAGCGGGGGCGTGGTCAAGCGTCGAAGGTGAGTGGCAAAATCGCTACACCTGACTGTAATTAACCTGTGTTTGTGTGTGTTTTCCCAGTAACCGCTCCCTATTTAAGGAGGCAGAGAGAGAGGAGAGGGAGCGCAACCCGGGATTGGAGGCTGAGCGTGTGTCTGTGTGCGTGTGTGCTTACGCCGTAATTAGACTGAAAAGTTTATTTAATAAATACGCTTCCTCTACCTCCAAACGCTGTCCTGCCGTCCTCTGTGCTCCACCCACACATTGTCCGCGCTACAATAATCTAAGGAGGTAGGGAGCCAGAACTTCACTAAATTGTTTATATATATCATTGCTTAAGCCATCTGGCCCTGGGCTTTTGCCATTCTTGAGCGACTTCATAGATTTTATGATCTCTTCACAGGTGATCTCTGCATCTAAATATTTACGGCCATCCTGATCTAACTCTGGCAATTTGCAGTCACCCAGAAATGATTGCATTACCCCTGGCAGCGCACTGCTCTGAGATGAATACAGCCTTTCGTAGAACATTTTAAACTCGGCATTAATGTCCTCATGTACTGGTAGTGTATAAAAAGCTCTGGATTCAGATTTTATTTTATGAATATTCCTGTCATTTTCCAATTTGCGTAGCTGACTCGCTAACAATTTATGTGGTTTGTCACCAAATTCAAAAAACCTTTGTTTTGTGTATTGCAAGGCTCTACTTATTCGGTCAGATAACAAATTATTAAGTTTATATTTGAGTGCAGAGATCTCATTATGCTTTTCAATTGTGTGGTTTTGAGCGTTGTCCGAATCCAATTGTTTTATTTTTTCTTCCAATTCTAATTGTTCAATCCTGCTACGTTTTTGGCACTGGACTGGTACAGTATGAAATGATGCACCCTCTCAAATAAGCCTTGAAAGTCTCCCATAGTAACACAGATGAAACATCGTCCTTGTCACTGGTGTCAAAGAATAGAGTAAATGTGAGATTCCAAATATTCACAGAATTTTTTTGTTCTCAAGTAGTTGAGGGTTAAACCTCCAATTCCTCTGCGGTCTTGCGAATGAATCTAACTTTAAAGAAAAGGTGACAGGACTATGGTCAGAGATTATAATCTTATGGTATTTTGGATTAAAGGCATACTGCAGCATTTTCCTATCTACCAAGAAGTAATCGATTCGGCTATAAACATTGTGGATTTTGGAATGAAATGAATATTCTCTACCTAATGGATTGAGTGTTCTCCAAAGGTCAACTAGGTTCATATTCTCCATGTATGTTTTCACTAGCTTGCATGAGTTGGAGGGGGTTATTCTATGAATGTTAGATTTGTCCAAGTATGTTGGACTCCGCCATGTTGGACTCCTCGGTTTGATCCTGATGTTGCGGTGAATCAGCTGGAGTTTGCTTCTTGTTTCTTGGCATACTTGATAAATAAAACAGTTATTCCTCACTTTCCACCCGCTGTTGTCCAAAAAAGCCGTGTATGTTGATATAAAATGTAGGTTAGGTATCATACAGCGGGAGCCTCCCCTTCACATGTCTACTCTCCTTCACATCCCACCGGAAGTCCCAGTACTTTGAAAAACTGTTTTCATTGAACACAGTCTGCTGCATCCAGAAATGCAACCTGAAACTGTATTACGCAAGGAGGAAGCCATTCATCAATTCTATGCAGAAACGCCACTGATTTCTCTGGGCCTGAACTCATCTCAGATGGAACGAAATACAGTGGAAACATGCACTTTGGTTAGATGAGTCCACATTTCAGCTTGTTTTCAGGAAAACCAGACCTCGAGTTCTCGGTGTCAAAGGTGAACACAGCCAGCCAGTTTCTTATCAGAGAAAGGTGCAAAAGCCAGAATCTGTGATGGTATGGGGGACATCAGCGTTCATGGTATGGGTGAGTTGCATGTGTGTGAAAGTACCGTACCATTGATATATTGGGGCAGATATTGGGATGTTAGTGAGACATTCATCAAGGCAACGTCTCTTCTCAGGAACTCCATGCTTATTTCAGCAGGACAATGCCAGGCCTCATTCTGCACAGGCTACAACAGTGTGGCTTCGTAGACACAGAGTGCATGTGCTTGATTGGCCTGCTGCCAGTCCAGATCTATCTCCTATTGAGAATGTATGGCACATCATGAAGAGGAGAATTAGACAACGGTGACCATGGACTGTTGAGCAACTGAAGTCTTGTATCAAGCAAGAATGGACCAAAATTCCAACTGCAAAACTGCAACAATTAGTATCCTTAGATCCCATACAATTAAAAAGTGTTATTAAAAGGAAATGTGATGTCACACAATGGTTATAATGCCTATGTCCCAACTTTTTTGAGTATGTTGCAGGCATCAAATTCTAACTTTGATTACATTTACAAAATACAATTAAGTTGGTCAGTAAAACTATTGAAAATATTTTCTTTGTACTTTTGTAAGTTAAATAAAGGTTCACATGAATTAACAAATGACACATTTTTGTTTTTATTGCATTCTGGAAAATATCCCAACTTTTCTGGAAATGGGATTAGTACATGGTATATTGCTAATAATAAACATCATTTCAAACTTTTAGTTATCTGGCTAACTGTACAAACTTACTTAGTGACGTACCCCCTTAAAAGAAAAACTGGGTTTTTCTTTGCTAACTAACACTATCTAATCCCCCCCAACACACACACTTTTGTTTGTAGAACACAAGGCTCATCATCATGGATTTTTTTTTTCAATAAACACTGATAAAAAAAAATCTTTTCAGTTCCACAGAATGTAAATGAAAGATGCTAATACAGTATAAAACTTGAGGTATGATTTTACCCATAATTTCAATATACCTGACACAAAATGGTGATCACAAATGTTCACGTCCAGTGACTTTGGCTGGAATGTGCAATAAGCATCATGGGAGTTGTATAATATTGAAACTGCCATTTGGACAAGGAGAAGATCTCACCGGTGACAGCTAGCAAAATTATTGAGGTAAGTTGTACTTAATCATTTCTTAACGTATATTTATGTGCAAAAATGACATCTCCTGCTGTTATTTTTAATACTGGTTTAGTTTGGTTTCTAACAGAACTGTTAGACAATGTATTTTGCTCTTTATACTTCTTAACTTTAGATGTTTAGACAAATTTGCTAATGTCAAAATAGCACAGGCAGGTAATTTACATGACACAAATATGGTGGGGATTTTTTTTTTAAGTATCGTGAAGTACGGGTGACATGGTGGTGTAGTGGTTAGCGCTGTCGCCTTACAGCAAGAAGGTCCAGGTTCGAGCCCAGTGGCCGGCGAGGGCCTTTCTGTGTGGAGTTTGCATGTTCTCCCCGTGTCCGCGTGGGTTTCCTCCGGGTGCTCCGGTTTCCCCCACAGTCCAAAGACATGCAGGTTAGGTTAACTGGTGGCTCTAAATTGACCGTAGGTGTGAGTGTGAATGGTTGTCTGTGTCTATGTGTCAGCCCTGTGATGACCTGGCGACTTGTCCAGGGTGTACCCCGCCTTTCGTCCGTAGTCAGCTGGGATAGGCTCCAGCTTGCCTGCGACCCTGTAGAACAGGATAAAGAGGCTACAGATAATGAGATGAGATGAGATCATGAAGTACCCTTCACGACAACTGTACAGGGGGTGAATTTTTATAGAATTCAACAGTTTAAATTATATTGAGCCATACATTTTGCATAATTAGTGGCAGGGTCAATTTGAGTGACAGCTGGGTTTGTGTCATCTTGTTAGCCGCTAGCTAGGAACTTGAGCCAAATTCACCACAGGTGATGAATTTGTGTAAATAATTTATGGAAATTTGCCTATTTTCATCTAAGAGCTTTTCCATGCACAAACAACTTTTACACACTACACCTGTAAGTTACTTTAATTTGCTTTATCAGATTGTACTTACCTTTCAATATTTTTGACGTAGTCACTGCCGATGAAGTTTATCTGGGTCTCCCCTTCAGTAAATTAGGCTCAGACTGACAATTTGACAGCTTGAGCAATTAAAAAAAATATTACATTTGACATAGAAATAATATCTGTTCAGCACGAAGATTCGCATAGCAACAGTCAATCGTTCATCAAAAGACACATCTCTTAAAGGGATCCTCCAGTGGATTTACTCTTAAACTTATGTGAAGTAAAAGTATTCATAGATTTTAACAGTCAAACTTTCATTTTCGGAGATCAAATAGTGTTGTAGAAACATTAATTTTTATTAAAATACCAGATGGGCCTCCCGCGGAAGTGACCTATGCGATGATGTGGTGTAATGGAAGCTTGGAGCAACTTAGCTATTTATGTCCTCTGCTTACATTGTGGTTTTGCGAGTTTTACAAGTATTTTTACCAAACTTATACAGTAGGTTTTTCATAAGTAAAGTATGCCTCATTGTGCAGCGTATAAATGCCAAAATGATTCTAAAAAGAAGGACGAGAAGACATCTTTTCACCGTTTACCTGGCCAGAATCGTCCAGCTATTCACAAGAAATGGATCCATGCCATCAGGAGACTTCAAAACAATCTGCCTGTGGTGAAAGAAAAGACAATGCTGTGCCAACAATATTTTCCCATCGTTCAGCTCCAAAAGTCTGCCGATGCAGTGCTGAGCGGCAACAGAGACAACACCGGGAGGTTAATTTCGACTTTGTTCTACCGTGATTCTTTGTAGTATAACAGGGACGGATCCAGCCCAAGAATCTGACAAATGCACATTTGCAGAAATATTTTCACTAATTTTACCAGATCGCGATGGATTTTCACAGGGACATAGAGCAAGCCGAGCCCTTTCCGAAGAGGGCAGCCATGGCCTGCTATGACCGCAGCTCAGCCCAGTCTGTTGGTTGAACGTGGCTATAGCCCATGTAACCGGCTAGCGGTAAAATAAACAAATGGCCCACGTCGATGACCAAATGGTGGACATATTTCTGCACATACGTCGGTCTGGATCCATCCCTGGTATATTATCTATCTTACCTGGTGAATTGTAATCGACATTCTGATGCGTTGTCGGTTCTTCAGCGTATACTGGAAGAAAATACAGGTAACAAAGAAAACACCGACCTTAAAGAACAATCACCGGCAGATCAAGAGACGGAGCATTTGATTGAGCTTCAGGTACGGGCTACTACACTCCAGATAAGAGAATTACTCAGAACATTTTGCATGAAACTCACCCATTTAAAATTTCCGAAGTTTGATTTCATGGTAGTTTCATTTTCATGTATGTGCTAGGAACGTGAATTGACCAGAAAGAGGGATATTACTGTGCAAACAGATGAACTAGTCAGTGTTGAAATCCAGACAGAGGCAGTTGTCTTCAAAGACAAGATTATCCAGTGTTCTTTGTTGGGAGATGAAAGTGTCTCATTAGACGATTTGTTCAAACTCTACTAGTAAAACCATGATGTAAGCGGAGGATATAAAGAGGTGAGTTGCTCCAAGCTTCCGTGGAAGGTCCGTCTGGTATTTTAATAAAAATATATTTTTCTAGAACACTATTTGGTCTCTGAAAATGAATGTTTGACTGTTGAAATCTATGAATACTTTTACTTAACGTAAGTTTAAGAGTAAATCCGCTGGAGGATCCCTTTAACTAAATTGCAGGTTTGGTCAGTTGTTTCATATCAAATGCACTGTGCTGTGTGACCATCATAGACTGACCATCTAATACCCTGTCCACACTAGGGATTTTGTACCGATACGAAACTACTTTCGTACCGCAACACCTGTCCACACTAGCAACTATACCGGTACTGTAGCGGTATAACTGTATCAGTACGAAACCCACAAATGTATGGGTTTCGTACCGGTAGAGTATCGGTACTGTAGCGCTTCGCGTAGTGTGGACAGATGAAGCGGCTCTGTATCGATGCAAATATAATGCGCATGCGCAAAGTCACACACCTCAATCGATGTCTTCGCTGAATAAAATAGTGAAGAACGGAGATTCGTTTTCTTTGTTTCTTTCTCAACTGCTCGGTAACCACGGAAACATTTTGCGCACGTGCATTTCAACTACCGTGAAAGAAAACCGCAAACATTTCTCGCTAGTGTGGACAGATGCACTAAACTATACCTGTATACTTTGTATCAATACAGTTATACCACTTTCGTACCGGTATAAGTGTGAACACAGCATAACAGTAGCTGCTATCAACCTCAGCCACTATATCACTAGCAAGCTAGCTATTAACCAAGCTAACGTTAGTTATCTAAGCTATCAGGGGAAAATATTATTGCAAATGTTTTTATTAACAATTATTAAAATTGAAAAGATGACACTCCTTGATCAACTACTTTGTTGGACAGTTACACGCCCGGTGATTGATTTTTGTAAACCAGACATTGAGGTTATGGTCTGTATCTTATGGAGCAGCTTCTTTTGGTTTAGCCAGTTGCTTGTTGGCTAGCTTGCATAGCTAGCTTGTTAGCTTAGGTGTGTTCCAGCCGTGCTATTCCAGCGGCCAGGCTTCACTCTCCCTGCCCCTTTCTCCATTTATGGACCAGCTGAGAGTTAGGTGGAGTCAGCTGCTGCCACGATGGCGATGCCCATAGCCTCCTTATTTGAGTTCCTAGCTAGCTATAGCATGAACAAGCTAGCTATTAACCAAGCTATATCTGCTCTTCAGAAATCCTATGAGTGACGTCACAGAGGCTTTGTCCATTATTTTTATAATCTATGATTTGTACTTGCACTTTTAGAAGGAATGTGTAGAAATGTTACACAAATTGTGTAGCACTCTAGCTCACACATTTTCTATCAATATGTCAGCTGTTTTACACATAGTTATGCATAGTTTTAAAATTAACACGTATTTTTTCACAGCATTCAACACAATGTGTGTCGAGTGATTTGCTTTACACAGCACATAATGTGTTAATATTACACGTTTTTATACATTGTAGCAGTTCATATGAGTGGAGCACAGAAAGATGGCAGGCCAGGATTAAGTTCCACAAAGAAACTATTTATTTTGGGTCTTTTCAGACTTGAGACAAACTCTCACTATCCACGCGCACACACACACCAGTCGTCTTCCACACACTTCCTTCCTCTGCTCTCTCTCTCCTTATATAGGGTGCGGTCACTGGGGAAGCCACACAAACACAGATTAACCAACATCAGGTGCAGTGATTCTGCCACTTGCCTTCCCTGACTCCGCCCTCTGGTCACAGACCAAAGCTTGACCATGCCCTCGCTGCCACATACCCCCACCGCCCGACTCAGGCCAGGCAGCCATCCGGCCTGCAGCCGACCCCCCCCCGACGGGAGAGGAAGTCCGCCACGACCATCTGCACCCCCGGCCTGTGGACCACCTTGAAATTAAAGGGCTGGAGTGCCAGATACCAATGGGTGATCCGCGCGTTGGCATCCTTCATGCGGTGGAGCCACTGGAGGGGCACGTGGTCCAAACAGAGGGTGAAAGAGCGCCCCAGGAGGTAGTAGCGGAGGGCGAGGACCACCCACTTGATCGCCAGGCACTCCTTTTCAATGATGCTGTAGCGCCCCTCATGCACCGACAGCTCCCTGCTTATGTACAGGACAGGGCGGTCCTCCCCCTCCACCTCCTGGGACAGAATGGCCCCCAGCCCTCTGTACGATGCATCCATCTGCAATGTAAAGGGGAGAGAAAAGTCAGGGGAGTGTAACAGTGGCCCCCCACACAGTGCAGCCTTGACCTCAGAGAAAGCCCGCTGGCATTGCTCCATCCACTGGACCGGATCTGGTGCCCCCTTTTTAGTCAGATCAGTCAGTGGGCTGGTGACGTCCAAATAATTAGGTATAAACCTACGATAGTAGCCAGCCAGCCCCAGGAACTGTCTCACCCCCTTTTTGGTCTTGGGCCTCGGGCAGGCCGCAATTGCTGCCATCTTGTTAATTTGGGGATGCACCTGTCCGTTGCCCAAGTGGAAGCCCAGATACCGTACTTCCACCCGCCCAATCGCACACTTCTTCGGGTTGGCTGTGAGACCCGCCCGCCTCAGTGACCCAAGGATGGCCCTCAGGTGTTGTAGGTGCCGCGGCCAGTCATTTCTATAAATAATGATATCATTTAGGTACGCGGCCGCATAGATGGCATGGGGGTGGAGGACCCTATCCATCAGTCGCTGGAACGTAGCGGGCACCCCAAACAGCCCAAAAGGAAGTGTGACAAACTGGTGTAAGCTGAACGGTGTGGAAAAGGTCGTTTTTACTTGGGATAATGGAGTCAAGGGGATCTGCCAATAACCCTTTGTCAAATCTAGTGTCGAGTAAAAGCGAGCCGTGCCTAGTCGATCGAGCAACTCATCAATATGAGGCATTGGGTATGCGTCGAATTTAGACACCGCATTGACTTTTCTATAGTCTACACAGAACCGGACCGACTCGTCGGTCTTGGGTACCAAGACCACCGGGCTGCTCCAGTCACTGTGGGACTCCTCGACGATGCCCATTTCGAGCATGGCCTCGAGTTCTTCCCGAATCACTTTTTTCTTGTGTTCGGGTAGCCTGTAAGGGCGGCTGCACACTACCACCCCCGGGGGCATCTCAATGTAGTGCTCTATGAGGTCGGTGCGGCCGGGCAGGGGCGAAAACACGTCCAAAAACTCGGTCTGCAACTGGGCGACCTCCGTGAGTTGGGTCGGGGAGAGGTGGTCTCCACAAGGGACCGGAGGGGTACTCGATGCCAATGTTCCCTTTTGAACCTCTGGCCCCAGCTCCGCCTTCTCTGGAACCACCGACACCAACACCACGGGGACCTCCTCGTTCCAGAGTTTGAGCAGACTGAGGTGGTAAACCTGTAGCGCCCCACCCCGTCCGTTCACCTCACCTCATAGTCAACATCCCCGATTCGCCATGTGACCTCAAAGGGTCCTTGCCACTTGGTGATTAATTTGGAGCTCGATGTGGGCAACAGTATGAGAACTTTATCTCCCGGTGCAAACTCCCTAAGGCGCGTACCCGTCGTACGGGCGGGTTTGCCATTCTTGGGCCTGCCGCAAATTCTCCTGGGTTAGGTGTGTGAGTGTGTGGAGTTTTGCACGCAGGTCCATAATGTATTGAATTTGATTTTTACTGGGCGAATGTCCCTCCTCCCAGTTTTCTCGCAGCACATCTAGAATGTGGTGCAGCTTACGCCCATATAACAATTCGAATGGGGAGAATCCCGTGGAGGCTTGGGGGACCTCTCGCACTGCAAATAACAAGGGTTCGAGCCATTTATCCCAATTACGTGCGTCCTCACTTATGAATTTTTTAATTATATTTTTGAGGGTGCGATTGAACCGTTCAACTAAACCGTCCGTTTGTGGGTGATAAACGCTGGTGCGGATTGGCTTAATACCTAATAACCCATACAGTTCATTCAGTGTACGTGACATAAACGAGGTGCCTTGGTCAATCAGAATCTCTTTTGGGATTCCAACTCGGGAGATGACGCGGAAGAGCGCTTCTGCAATACTGCATGCTGAGATATTGCGAAGAGGCACTGCTTCCAGGTATCGCGTTGCATAGTCCACCAGAACTAAAATAAAGCGGTACCCTCGTGTTGACCGATCTAATGGCCCGACGAGATCCATCCCAATTCTTTCGAATGGGGTCTCGATTAATGGGAGAGGGCGCAAAGGCGCTTTTGGAATGGCCGCTGGATTTACTAATTGGCATTCGTGGCACGCCGTACACCACCCACCTATGGACATCGCCGCGAATCCCTGGCCAATAGAACCGGGCCATTAGTCGGGCTAGTGTTTTATCCTGCCCTAAGTGTCCAGCCATGGGATTAAAGTGAGCCGCCTGGAATACCAATTCCCGGCGGCTCTTTGGAATCAAAAGCTGCATGACTTGCTCTTTAGTCTGAGTGTCCTGTGTCACTCGGTATAACCTATCCTTCATAATAGAAAAATAGGGGAAGGACGGGGTGGCATTTGGCTGGAGCGTTTGACCATCGATTACTCTCACTTGGTCAAACGCATGCCGCAGAGACTCATCTCGTGATTGCTCTAACGGGAAATCTGCAAGGGATTCCCTGAGAGAGGGAGGAGGAACCTGCTGCTCCTCACTCTGACGCGGAGATGACGTAGATGGCTCTGTGACAGCTGCTCCCACCAAAGCGACACCAGGACCTCCCCCTGCTGAATTACGGCAGGACCCACTCTTCACTAGATGGCTCATTAACTCCCCAAATCCCGGCCAATCAGTCCCCAAAATTATTGAGTGGGTGAGGCGAGGATTCACCGCTGCCTTTACTCTAAATTTTTCCCCTTGGAAAAGAATGTGGACTGACACTAAAGGGTAGCTGTGAACAGCCCCATGCACACACAATACCTTCACCCCCTGTGCTCCCCCCAATGCCTCATCTTGTACCAGGCTTTGGTGAATGGAGGTCTGATTACAGCCAGAGCCCACCAAAGCCTGATATGTATCCCCTTGGATACTCACCGGTATGCGATACGCTCCGGCCCGATCGAGGGCGGCTCCTGGCACGTCAGGGATCCGAACCACCGTGCCCACTTCCATCGCCGAGCACCGCTGTTGGAGGTGGCCCAGCTCCCTGCAGCGCCAGCAAACCGGCCCGGGCTTCCTCTCTGCACCAGCGCTCTGGGGCTCACTCACCTGGGGGAGGGAAGAGACAGACACAGAAGGGAAAAACGGGAGGGCACCGTGGGTACGACAGGCCGGCTGGGGTGGGGCTGGCCCCCGCCTCTGCGGTGGGGGAACGGGGTGAGGACAAGACACAGGAGGAGAGAGGGAGAGAGAGAGAGAAGAGGGAAGAAGAGGATGTCCACTGTCCTGCCATCGGAACAGCCGCCAAATGGTCCTCTGCCAACTCGATGGCCTGATCCAGCGACGCCGGGCGGTGGCACTGGACCCACTCCACAGTTCCCTCTGGTAGGCGGGCGATGAACTGCTCCAGTACCACCTGATCGATGATCCCCTCGGCGTCGTGGTTGTCGGCCCTCAACCACCGCCAGCAGGCGTCCCGAAGCTGCTGGCCAAACGCGAACGGCCAGCCGACTTCCTCCAGACACAGAGCATGGAAGTGCTGTCGCTGTTGTTCAGGGGTGCGCCCCACCCGCTGGAGGACGGCCCGGCGAAGGTCCGCATAGACCAGCCGGCGATCCGCGGGGAGCTGTAGCATGGCCAGCTGCACCTCGTCTGTTAGCAGGGGGAGGAGGCGCGCCGCGCGCTGTTCCACCGGCCAGCCCGAGGCCTCTGCTGCCTGCTCGAAGGGCGTGAGGAAGGCCTTGGGGTCGTCATGTGGGCCCATCTTAGTGAGGGTAAGGGGAGAAGGGCCCGCGGCGGTGGAGGTGGTGGACCCCGCCAACACAAGGAGGTGCCGGAACGCCTGTCGGTCTTCCTGCTGCGCCAGCACCAGGGCCTCGAACTGGTGCTCCTGCTCCTTTCAGAGGGTGACTAGCAACTGGTGCTGGCTCTGCTGGGCCGTGGCGAGGGCGTGGACCAGGTCCGCGAAGGGGGAGGACTCCATGGGGCTGTTCTTCCTGTGCTCGAATTTCCCGGGTTCTGGCACCACTGTAGCAGTTCGTATGGGTGGAGCACAGAAAGACAGCAGGCCAGGATGAAGTTCCACAAAGAAACTCTTTATTTTGGGTCTTTTCAGACTTGAGACAAACTCTCACTATCCACGCACACACACACACACACACACCAGTCGTCTGGTTGGGGAGAGAGCTTCCTTCCTCTGCTCTCTCTCTCTCCTTATATAGGGTGCGGTCACTGGGGAAGCCACACAAACACAGATTAACCAACATCAGGTGCAGTGATTCTGCCACTTATCTTCCCTGACTCCGCCCTCCGGTCACAGACCGACGCTTGACCATGCTCCCGCTGCCACACACATCTTCATGTTAACCTTCCTGACACATTCACTGGGTTAAAATCATTTACACAGTGTCTCAATTAACTCAACAAGCTTTTTTTGAAACATGTTGCTGGCATCTAATTCAACATGAGCATATATTTTTCAAAAACAATACAAATTTTCAGTTTCAATATTTGATATGTTGTCTTTGTACTATTTTCAGTGAAATATAGGGTTTCCATGATTTTGCAAAAAAAAAAAAATCGCTTTCTGTTTTTTATTAATGTTTTACACAGCATCCCAACTTTTTTTTGGCATTGGGCTTGTAAACGGTGGAACACAATAAAGCAAAGGTAAAAGGACTACACATGACACCATCGTGCAAAAGCTTATCACAACAAAGAGCTTGTCCTTATCCAGTGAAAACCAAGCAAATGAAAGGAATTTGATCATTATCTGTGTTAGCATCTGTCTCAACTTGTTATATCACCAGAGCCCGAGGACTTGTTACTTCTAAGTAAGAATAATTTATTTAGATGATGAATGCAGCTGAAACATGAAATATAAAACCTGGCATTTTGTATAGGTTACTTCCTCAACCTTTGCTACCATTCCCATATAATACATTATGGCAGTTATGATTATTTCAAATATCTTTGTAGGTGAGCAGTAATGTAAGTTAGATTAAACGTCTTGTGCAGTTTTACAGACCAAGGAAGGTTTATACTGAGACAGAGGTAGAATTTGCTTCCTGAAACCCATCCTGACCCTTTGGAGAAGGGTCGTGATCTGACCTGATATCTGTGTAAATTTCATCAGCAGTATTCTCTCTGAATACAGGCTGTTTTATTGTGTTGTTACATCAATATTTAAAAATTACACGTGTCAGATTTGTATGCATTTAAATAATTGTTTCAGAGACATGAAAACTGTATTTGGTTTTTCCTATGGAGCCATGACTTAAGGTGCAACCACCTATAAGGCTGTGTTTTTAAATCCTGAGCCTGGATCCTAAAAAAACAAAGTGATATACAATAAGTGAAAATGCACATCCAGATAAAGCAACAACAGCGGCTGAACATTTTCAGTGAAAATGAAAACATTCTTTTAAATACAAGGCAATTCAAGGGAATTCAAAGGAGACAAGCAGCATGCATCAGCTATAAAAAAATAGAGGAAAATCAAGCCTGAACAACATTTTGTAATTGCCCTTTATGCACCAATATTGCACAACTTCAGATAAGAACTTTCATTATTTTTACTACTGCATACTTCAATGGAGATACAGTACTGACATTTTTATTATTCAAAGCTTGTATTGTGAAAGGAAAACCTCAGGGGGGAAAAAAACCTAATGCATCAACATGAAAGGAGAAAACAACTTCTGCAGACTGTACCATAAGATAATGATCCTCTTAACTCCTGGTTCTCAAAGACTCTCTGGGGTCCAGTAAGAACTGTTAGAGGGCCGAGATTTTTCTGTTAGTCGGCTTTACTGCTGAACCGAATTTAATTTGTGTAATCAAAACCCCCAAAATAGAGTAAGGCTTATGAATAATGTCAACTTCAATCAAACACCAGGTTTTTTTTTTTTTTTAATGTGTTCTATGAATAGAAAGTTTGGGAATAAAAAATAAATATATGGCTCAAATAAATGGCCAGCATATTATTGTACACACATAAACAATAACACTGATGTTTTTCCTCCTTTCTTTTATTACAGGCATATTATTTCTGCACATACAGAACAACGGGATAGATTAAACAGAGACAAACAATAAAAACAACAGTAATAAGAGTGATTTTTTTTTTTAAATAACCACAATTCAAAGGTTATTTACAAATGGTATTACTCTTCCAATTTATTTTTTGGGTTATTGTTGAGATTGAGAGATATACACTACCGTTCAAAAGTTCGGGGTCACCCAGACAATTTTGTGTTTTCCATGAAAAGTCACACTTTTATTTACCACCATAAGTTGTAAAATGAGTAGAAAATATAGTCAAGACATTTTTCTGGCCATTTTGAGCATTTAATCGACCCCACAAATGTGATGCTCCAGAAACTCAGGCCTTGTCCACACGGCAACGGATTCAGGTGAATCTGATAAAATTGTTTATCGTTTCGGCATGGCGTCCACACGGCACCGGTGTTTTGGGTGCCCCAAAATGAAATCTTTTGAGAACGGGTTCCAGAGTGAAAAAATCTGGCAACGGCGCCGTTGCGAAGTCGTCTGGATGAGTAGAACGGATTTGTTTACGATGACGTCACAACCACATGACTGTCAGTGCTTCACGCCGGGTAGAAGTGTAACGAACTCGATGCGAGTTGTCAACAAATCCTATAACTTGGTTCATGAAACGCACTTACAAAATATTTTCACTGTGAGTATTTATTGTGTAATGGTGCAAAGTGAGAGAGAGAGAGAGAGAGAGAGAGAGAGAGAGAGAGAGAATAGCCCTTAGGGCAGAGTCTTTAGTCCAAACACTGCGGAAACAGTACCAAACCGCGCACCGCCCGTGCGCTTTCCAAAAACAAAAACAATCCTGCCAGCAAACATAGGGAAAAAAAAAGGAGCGATCTCACCTCTTCAGATGTTGGTTTAAGTCCGACAATACATTCCTCAAAAAGGGCGTAGAAGAACAAAGTAATCCATCAACGTGTAGCATTCAATTTATTCCGGACCATTAAAGAATTCTGGAGGATATCAGAATGTTGGCGTACCGGCTTCCATCTACCCCCATTCATTCCTCTTTCCGCGTCTTTCGTTTTACGCTACTGATTAATAATCAAAACTTTATGTGGCTGATGCTACAGAAGAAGGGGTTTATGCGCATGCGTCTACTTCTTCTATTGTTCTGGTGTCTCCGATGGGACCATCTTACAGCGCACATAATGGTGTGGCATGTGTATTGCATCGTTTTCAGCAAGCGTTGCGTTGCCATATGAACCTGAAATTTTACTGATCCATTGCCCATGTGGACGCGATATTTAAAAAAAAAAATCTCGTTGCCGTTGTTGTGTGGATGTAGCCTCAATCTGCTCAAAGGAAGGTCAGTTTTATAGCTTCTCTAAAGAGCTAAACTGTTTTCAGCTGTGCTAACATGATTGTACAAGGGTTTTCTAATCATCCATTAGCCTTCTGAGGCAATGAGCAAACACATTGTACCATTAGAACACTGGAGTGAGAGTTGCTGGAAATGGGCCTCTATACACCTATGTAGATATTGCACCAAAAACCAGACATTTGCAGCTAGAACAGTCATTTACCACATTAGCAATGTATAGAGTGGATTTCTGATTAGTTTAAAGTGATCTGCATTGAAAAGAACAGTGTTTTTCTTTCAAAAATAAGGACATTTCAAAGTGACCCCAAACTTTTGAACGGTAGTGTAATTACAACTTCAAATCAGAAAAAGTTGGGATGGCATGGAAAAATACAAATAAAAAAGAAAGCAGTGATTTTTAAATTTACTCTAACTTGTATTTCATTGCAGACAGTATGAACCCAAGATATTTTGTGTTTTGTCTTGTCAACTTCATTTAATTTGTTAATGTATATCCATTCCTCTGTTTCAGGCCTGCAACACATTCCAAAAGAAGTTGGGACGGGGGCAATTTAGGGCTAGTAATGAGGTAAAACAATTAAATAATAATGTGATTTGAAACAGGTGATGTCAACAGGTAATTGTAATCATGATTTGGGATAGGCTCCAGCTTGCCTGCGACCCTGTAGAACAGGATAAAGTGGCTAGAGATAATGAGATGAGATAATGAGATGTTGTGAGAAGGAATGGCAACATTATCAAGTGGTAAATACTTTGCTGTCTCAACTTTTTTTTAAATGTGTTGTAAGAATCAAAATTTAAATGTGTTGATTTTGGGGAAAAAAACAAAACAGTAAAATTCATGAAGTAAAACATCAATGTGTTGCTTTATTGTTTCAAATACAGGTCAAAGATTCATTATCACAAATTATCACATCATTATTTTCAGTTTTAATTTCAATTTCAACATACCGTCCCAGCTTGTTCTGATTTGGGGTTGTACATTATGTGTTTAAAACCATCAAGAACTAATCAGTTAATCATCCATCCATATCATGTAAATTGGCACTCCTGTCTATGAGTTTCATCTGGCTGGTGGTACCTATTGGTCTTCACTGACGTAGTCTGAACAATCAGTTTGTCCCTTGTGAAAAATACTGACATTAAACTCACCATCTGTTCAAAAATGGTTGGTGAGTTTGACATAGATGGTGTCCTTTATTCGTTTTTTTCTGTCCAGAATGTATATTTTGTTGTTTGCAAAGAAAAAAATGGCTTCTAAATACAACAGGAACCATGTATGATTCAACCTTAGATGGCAAGTCAACATAAGCAAGAAAAGAAAAAGAATAGAGTTGAATATTGTACTAGTTCAGACTGCACAAAATATATCAACAAGGGTAAACAATTATTTACAGTGGTTTTGGAAAATATTCAGCCCTCTTCATTTTTTGCACACTTTACTGTATATTAGAGTTACAGTGTTTTATTTTTATCAACTCTTTTCCATCCATTCATTATCCATAACCGCTTATCCTGTGCAGGGTTGCAGGCAAGCTGGAGCCTATCCCAGCTGACTACGGGCGAGAGGCGGGGTACACCCTGGACAAGTCGCCAGGTCATCACAGGGCTGACACATATGGTCCTTTTCCACTACCCTTTTTCAGCTCGCTTCAGCTCACTTCAGCCCGACACGGCTTGCGTTTCGACTACCAAAAAACAGCACGACTCGGCTCGCTTCAGCCCTGCTTAGCCCCTAAAACTCGCACCGTTTTGGAGTGGGGCTGAAGCGAGCCAAACCGTGCCGAGTGAGGCTGGGGGCGTGAGCAGACACTCCCCTGTGCACTGATTGGTGAGGAAGAGTGTCCTCACATGCCCACACACGCCCCGCGAGCACGCTGGGATCTGTAAACACCGCAAACCCGGAAGAAGAATAATTACTTATTACGAGAATTTCTGAAGCCTTATGCGCCTCGCCTCATCTATACGCTCTTGCCAGTATCTGTTGGCGTTGTCGGTGACAACAAGCCACAGCACCAAGACCAGCAACACTAACGACTCCATGTCCTCCATGTTTATTGTTTACTATCCGGGTCGTGAGACTACCGCTTAAAAGATCACTGAATCAGTGACATACAGAGCATCGTGGACGAGTTCGCGGAGCGCAAGGCTCGTCATATGCCCTTCAAATAATGCGCGCAGTAGGCTATTGATGTTTTATTATGAGCCATGTACAGTATGTCGCCTAATGTTTTTTTGTTTCTGAGTTACATGTTCGTTTGAAGGACTTAATGTACAAAATAACATAGTTGCACCCCGTAGTGTTGAAATTGGTAAACACAGTGCATTCAGTGAGGTTTGCACCGCCCTCCTTTTATTTCTGACTCTTCCTGTCACCGTTGCAACCTCTGAGCGCTCATTCGTATGCCCTTCAAATAATGTGCGCAGTAATAGGCTATTGATGTTTTATTATGAGCCATGTACAGTATCCTAATGTTTTTTGTTTCTGAGTTACATGTTCGTTTGAAG
This sequence comes from Neoarius graeffei, assembly GCF_027579695.1. Classification (NCBI taxonomy): domain Eukaryota; kingdom Metazoa; phylum Chordata; class Actinopteri; order Siluriformes; family Ariidae; genus Neoarius; species Neoarius graeffei. The sequence continues at coordinate 19,287,218 of NC_083596.1, read as the reverse complement.
GACTTGATGTACTAAATAACATAGTTGCACCCGGTAGTGTTGAAATTGGTAAACACCGCAGTTGCGGACATTTTGTAGCCTAAAATGATGTTATGATAAGCTTTAATAAAGGGCCCGGTCATTTGCCCCGCCCCCGGCCCGGCTCTGACTTGTTCCGCCACTGTCACTGATGTCACTGTTTGCGCTGCTTAACGACAACACGTGACGTCCACCCACTATCGCTAACTCCACCCAATGTGTCCACCCACTTCCAGCCAGCACGGTTCAGCGCGGTTGTAGTCGAAATGCAACTCCAACAGCCCGACTCAGCTCGACTCGGCACGGCACGGCTCAGCCGCGTTTGTAGTGGAAAAGCGGCAATAGACACAGACAACCATTCACACTCACATTCACACCTACGGTCAATTTAGAGTCACCAGTTAACCTAACCTGCATGTCTTTGGACTGTGGGGGAAACCGGAGCACCCGGAGGAAACCCACGCAGACACGGGGAGAACATGCAAACTCCACACAGAAAGGCCCCTGTCGGCCACGGGGCTCGAACCCAAAACCTTCTTGCTGTGAGGCGACAGTGCTAACCACCACACCACCCCATCAGCTCTTTTGTGTGTGGATTCTATATCAATGGAAGAAAATTACTATATTATTGCTATCTATAGTAATGATTAGGAAAGACTTACTTGGTTTTAGCGGGTCTAAATTTATACTGATGGTTTTTTTTTAAAACACTTTTTTTCCCCCCATGTTGTCATTGTTGGTGCATGTTGGAATGGTCACTGCATTATTTATATTAGAAAACAAATTAGATGAATTAGAAAATGAAATATGTTTTGGTTAGTGATAAAGGACAAATGAGCTATGAACAATTCAGGATCTGCCTTTAATGGTGAGGTGTCAGAAAACCCCAGGAGGATCTTCAGTAAACATTGTATGAGGATGTTCGGTAAATATTATTTCAACCGCAGCAGCACACAACCCCAGACATACGGTAGATGTTTTACTTCAGAAAGGGCACCAAAATACATGTCCAGCATCATCATGTATACAGTCCACTGCAGTGAGGAATATCTTGATTTGTACAGAGTATACAGGAGAAAATCTTCAAATCAGGAAACACGTTCTGAACACAGATGGTTTAAAGGAGGAGCGTACTGAGCTATGTCAAATTGCAACAACCCATCTCTAAAGCATGGGGGAGCTCTGCAACACCATGTCTGACTTCCTTATAATAGCAATCTGGTTTATTTATCCCAGACCTTCAGGTCTGTTCACACCTCCAGACCCTGGTATCAGTGATAACCTCATGATATCACAGATATAAATTCCACAGTGTGTCAATTTGTCCACCACCAACAGAGCTGATAATGATACACGCACAGTTTGTCCAATTTTAAACTTGGTTTTCAGCAGGATATTGTTAGTGATTCTTTTATTTTGGAAAAACAAAAGAATAAACATGACTAGTAGTTAGTTAGCTCTTCAAGCCCCGGGATGGGCAAAGGGCTGCAAGTTCTCTCCATCTTCCTCTGTCGGCTGCAAGAAACTCTAGTGAACTCCACTGAATGTTATGTCTGTTGAGATTTTCTTTAAATGTGGGTCTCCGTGTCTTTTTTGGAGGTCTTCTCAGGCATTTTCCACCTCTTGGAGTCCAGACAAGTGCAGTTTTCGATGTCCTGCTGTCTGGAAGTCTTAAAATATGGCCAGCAATATGACGTAGTCTCCATTCTGTGACAATGTCATATAAGTCCCTCATGCTTGTGAGTCCGAAGAACTACGGTACTTCATTGGTGATGTGGTCTGTCCAGTTGGTCAACCCAGCAGTGTTGTAGTCAAGTCACTAAACCTCGAGTCCGAATCCAGTCTTGAGTCCCCAGTGTGCAAGTGCGAGTCGTTAAAGAAAATTTCAAGTAGAGTCCACTATTGATCCGAGTCGAGTCTGAGAACAAGACTCCAACCGCACCATTTGATGGTGGCTGTTGTTGCCTTTATGTGAAACCATCTCTTGCCGCTTTTCCACTACCAACGCGGCTGAGTTGGGCTGAGCCGTGCCGTGCTGAGTTGGGCTGAGTCGAGCTGAGTAGGGCTGTTGGAGTTGCATTTCGACTACAACCGCGCTGAACTGTGCTGGCTGGAAGTGGGTGGACACATTGGGTGGAGTTAGCGAAAGTGGGTGGACGTCACGTGATGTCGTTAGGCGGCGCAAACAGTGACATCAGTGATCTTTTAAGCGGTAGTCTCACGCCCCGGATAGTAAACAATAAACATGGAGGACATGGAGTCGTTAGTGTTGCTGGTCTTGGTGCTGTGGCTTGTTGTCACCGACAACGCCAACAGATACTGGCAAGAGCGTATAGATGAGGCGAGGCGCATAAGGCTTCAGAAATTCTCATAATTCGTAATTCTTCTTCTTCCGGGTTTATGGTGTTTACAGATCCCAGCGTGCTCGCGGGGCGTGTGTGGGCATGTGAGGACACTCTTCCTCACCAATCAGTGCACAGGGGAGTGTCTGCTCACGCCCCCAGCCTCACTCGGCTCGGTTTGGCTCGCTTCAGCCCTACTCCAAAACCGTGTGAGATTTGGGTGTTAAGCAGGGCTGAAGCAAGCTGAGTCGTGCTGCTCTAAGGTAGTCGAAACGCGAGCCATGTCGGGCTGAAGTGAGCTGAAGTGAGCTGAAAAAGGGTAGTGGAAAAGGGCCATCTGCTACTGTGTTGGACTAATGTCACTGCTTGACTGCCCTGTTTTAGTTAATAGGCTACAGATAAAAAGCTTGTTCATCGCTCAGCAAGCCCCGCTATCAACAGAGCAATGAACATAGCATGTCACTGACTTCTCTGGGTGGAGTCTTGCCAAATGACGATTGAAGTTCGAGGTTGTCCCCGTTGTCTTCTCAATAGTTCTTCTACACATGGAACACATAGCAGTGCATTTTTTCCCACTGCACGAGAAGTCTGTATAAGCAAAGTGGACAATCCTAGGGGCTTCTCTCCAGGCATTTTAGCACCATTAATGTTAGTTTGTTCCTGAACATGATGTATGAACAGGTAACTGTGCCTTCTTTTGCATGAAATTAGTATAGAATTAATGTAGATATAAATATATTATGCCAAATTATTATGGCATGTTACAAAAAATAAAGAAAAAATCTGAGTCCTTGTCTCCAATTTATGAGTTCGAATACAGTTAATGTACGAGTCCGAGTCATCAGTACTCAAGTCCAAGTCGAGTCACGAGTCCTTAAAATTAGGGCAACAGTCAGACTTGAGTCCGAGTCCTGGACTCCAGTACTACAAGCCTGATACCTAGAATTTTTCGAAGGCACCTTATATGAAACATATTTAACTTCTGAAGCATTTTCACTGTCATTTTCCAAGTTTCACCAGTATAAATAGCTGTAGGTACAACTATTGCAAGATACAGTCTAACTTTGTTAGAGATACCAAATGATTTGGATGATTGTAGTCGGTTAAAAGCTGTGGTTGGTTTACCAAGTCGGCACTTTAGACCTGTCTTTGCATCGCCATCTTTTGAAAAGTTACTACCTAAATATGTGAATTGGTCTACTTCTTCAACTGGTGTTCCATCTATTAATATAGGCGTGTCTTCATTTGTAATGATCTTCTGGACTTTCGTTTTTTTCTACAGTACATTGATGCAAAGACCAACCTTCTCTGCATTTTCTTCTCGGCTATTAGTCATTATCTGTAGCTCTCGACGCTGCTCAGCTAAGAGAGCAATGTCATCTGCGAAATCCTAAACATGACTAAAATATTAATATTAAGACGATGCAGACACAACACAAAAGCTCCTCACCCAAATCTGCTTTGAGATGTTGGCAGACTCAGTGTATGTCTCATTGCACACTCTTAGAAAAAAGTCTCTCATGGGTTGTGGGGATGGTTAAAGGTTCTAGCTTCCTCAAGAAATGCTATACGGAACCTTTTATTAAAGGGAAACCATGTGTTGTAAGGTTGTATATACTTTCTAAAGTGCAGGAAACAGCCTGAGCACGATTGGAAAACATTTGTGGTTTTGGAAGGTCAGGGCATGTAAAATAGGTGGATGTTTGCCACAAGATGGCACCAACGACCCACAATTTGACACACGTTCACTGACACAACATTCAAAATGTATCCTCTTCATACCTATTATGTATGTCCACACCTGACCAGTCACACCCATGTGCGTGTTGAACGTCCAATTCCAGATTTAGTACCCCCTTTGCTGTTAATAATCTCCACTCTTCTGGGAGGGGTTTCCACTAGATTTCAGAACGTGGATGTGGGGATTTGTGCTCATTCAGCCTCAAAACATTAGTGAGGTTGGGTACTGATGTTGTGCAAAAAGGCCCAACATGTAGTGTCGCATTTCAGTTTGGCCCAAAGGTGTTGAGTTGAGGTCAGAGATCTGTGCAGGCCAATTGAGTTCTTCCACTCCAAACTTGTCAAACCATGTCTTCATGGAGTTTGCTTTGTGCACAGAGGCATTGTCCTGCGGGAACAGATTTGAGCCCCTTAATTCCAGTGAAGGGCGGCACGGTGGTGTAGTGGTTAGCGCTGTCGCCTCACAGCAAGAAGGTCCTGGGTTCAAGCCCCGTGGCCGGCGAGGGCCTTTCTGTGCGGAGTTTGCATGTTCTCCCCGTGTCCGCGTGGGTTTCCTCTGGGTGCTCTGGTTTCCCCCACAGTCCAAAGACATGCAGGTTAGGTTAACTGGTGACTCTAAATTGACCGTAGGTGTGAATGGTTGTCTGTGTCTATGTGTCAGCCCTGTGATGACCTGGCGACTTGTCCAGGGTGTATCCCACCTTTCGCCCGTAGTCAGCTGGGATAGGCTCCAGCTCGCCTGCGACCCTGTAGAACAGGATAAAGCGGCTAGAGATAATGAGATGAGATGAGTTCCAGTGAAGGGAAATTGTAATGCCACAGACATTTTTGGCAACAGTTTGGAGAAGGCTGACAAACGGCTGTGATGGTCAGATGTCCACATGCTTTTGAAACTAAGGCTCAAGTTTGAGCTTTTTCACCTAGTCCCATTAAAGCTTATACAACACCATACTGGACTTATAAAAATCCAAGCACACTTAAAACAACTAATTATTTTCACAAGTAATTATATTATCAAATAACCACATAAATTATGAAAAAAAAAACATTTTACTCAGCCATTATTAAGGCTCGGAGAATGGATTTAATCTGGGATAGGTTAATGTAGTTAATGTTAATTATTTAAATTATACAAACTAAATTGGCAGTTGTTCATCATGAATTGTTCGAAATCATTACGACAATGGAGAGACTGAGCTGTGATTTTAAGCTCATCATCAACATCATCATCAAAAATGAATTTACCTTACAGTGTGTGTTTATTTTATTTTATTTTAATTGACCAGACTGTTACTAGACTGTATAGTTCGTTGCTCATTACCTCTGCCAACTTTGTTGGACGAGGTTGTTTTCTCCCCCATTTGTTTGTTTTGCTTGTTTGTTCCCAACATAACCGGAAGGAGACCATGGCCTAATGGCTAGCGAAGCAGCTTTGGCACCAAAATGTTGCCAGTTCAATTCCCTGGACCAGCAGGAATGGCTGAAGTACCCTTGAGCAAGGCATCTAACCCCAGGCTGCTCTGGATATGTTGTATGTCGCTCTGGATACGAGTGTTTGCTAAATGCCTGCAATGTAATATAACTCAATGTCATGATCAATTTTTGAGGAAAGGTGGGCTGTGGGCCACAGAACAAGTGATTACATTTTGATGCAATTCCAGATATGTGTGTGAATTCAGGATATTCCAATATGTGTCATGGCAGAGGTATACACTTTACCAAGTGCCCTTCAAGTTGATAATATTGTTAATGCTGACATGTCTTTGGGGTACCACAAGCTGTCTTCAAGTCCCTGGAACTGTACTGGAGGAATGAACATTCTTCCATCCATCAGCCGTAACTGCCTATCCTGTGCAGGGTTAGGGCCAGCTGGAGCCTATCTCAGTTGACTATGGGCAAGATACACCCTGGACAAGTCATCAGGTAATCACAGGGCTGACACATACAGACAAACAACCATTCACACTCACATTCACACCTACGGTCAATTTAGAGCCACCAGTTAACCTAACCTGCATGTCTTTGGACTGTGGGGGAAACCGGAGCACCCGGAGAAAACCCATGCAGACAACATGCAAACTCCACACAGAAAGGCCCCTGTCCACCACTGGGCTTGAACCCGAACCTTCTTGCTGTGAGGCGACAGTGCTAACCACTACACCACCGAATGAACATTCTTCCAAAAGATATTCCCTCGGCTGGTGTTTTGATGGTGGTCTTTCAGAGTGCTCTCTAACACTAAAATTCAATAGACAGGTGTTCACTTGGATTGCGATCTCATGACTATGAAGGCCATAGCATGATTTACATCATTTCATAGTCATCAAACCATTCAGCAAGCCCTTGAGCCCTGTGTATATGGGGGCCTTGGCATCCTGGAGGAGACCATTCCGATCAAATGTTTCATGAAGTCAGAATAACTTTGTAATTATTTTCATTGACTCTTCATTTTCGGGACATCCATCCATTTTCTGTAGCCGCTTATCCTGTTCTACAGGGTCACAGGCAAGCTAGAGCCTATCCCAGCTGACTATGGGTGAGAGGTGGGGTACATCCTGGACAAGTTGCCAGGTCATCACAGGGCTGACACATAGACACAGACAACCATTCACACTCACATCCACACCTACAGTCAATTTAGAGTCACCAGTTAGCCTAACCTGCATGTCTTTGGACTGTTGGGGAAACCGGAGCACCCGGAGGAAACCCGTGCAGACACAAGGAGAACATGCAAACTCCATACAGAAAGGCCTTCGTTGGCTACTGGGCTCGAACCTGGACCTTCTTGCTGTGAGGCGACACCACTGTGCTGCCCATTTTTGAGACAAGTGAGCCAAAACTCATGCCTTTCTTTTTTTTTTTTTTTAAATATTTTTTTGGGGGGCTTTTTCACCTTTACTGGATAGGACAGTGTAGAGACAGGAAATGAGCGGGAGAGAGACGGGGAGGGACCGGGAAATGACCCCGGGTCGGAACCGAACCCAGGTCCCCGGGTTCACGGCATGGCGCCCCATCCACCCGAGCCACGACGCCCCACTCATGCCTTTCTGAATATAACAGATCCACAGGGGTGTTGTTTTCATTTGTCATTCATCTATCCATCCATCCATTATCTGTAGCTGTCCTACAGCGTCGCAGGCAATCTAGAGCCTGTCCCAGCTGACTATGGGCAAGAGGCGGGGTACACCCTGGACAAGTTGCCAGGTTATCGCAGGGCTGACACAGAGACAAACAACCACTCACACTCACATTCACACCTACGGTCAATTTAGAGCAATCAATTAACCTAACCTGCATGTCTTTGGACTGTTTAAGGAAACCGGAGCACCCGGAGGAAACCCGTGCAGACACAAGGAATGAGAACATGCAAACTCCGCACAGAAAGGCCTTCGTTGGCCACTGGGCTCGAACCCGGACCTTCTTTCTGTGAGGTGACATCACTGTGCTGCCCATTTTTGAGACAAGTGAGCCAAAACTCATCCATCCATCCATCCATCCATCCATTATCTGTAGCTGCTTATCCTGTCCTACAGCGTCGCAGGCAAGCTGGAGCCTATCCCAGCTGACTACGGACGAGAGGTGGGGTACACCCTGGACAAGTTGCCAGGTCATCACAGGGCTGACACATAGACACAGACAACCATTCACACTCACATTCACACCTACGGTCAGTTTAGAGTCACCAGTTAACCTAACCTGCATGTCTTTGGACTGTGGGGGAAACCGGAGCACCCGGAGGAAACCCACGCGGACACGGGGAGAACATGCAAACTCCACACAGAAAGGCCTGGGCTCGAACCCGGACCTTCTTGCTGTGAGGCAACATCACTGTGCTGCCCATTTTTGAGACAAGTGAGTCAAAACTCATCCATCCATCCATTATCTCTAGCCGCTTATCCTGTTCTACAGGGTCACAGGCAAGCTGGAGCCTATCCCAGCTGACTACGGGCGAGAGGCGGGGTACACCCTGGACAAGTCGCCAGGTCATCACAGGGCTGACACATAGACACAAACAACCATTCACACTCACATTCGCACCTACGGTCAATTTAGAGTCACCAGTTAACCTAACCACACGTCTTTGGACTGTGGGGGAAACCGGAGCACCCGGAGGAAACCTGTGCAGACACAAGGAGAACATGCAAACTCCACACAGAAAGGCCTGGGCTCGAACCCGGACCTTCTTGCTGTGAGGCAACATCACTGTGCTGCCCATTTTTGAGACAAGTGAGTCAAAACTCATCCATCCATTATCTCTAGCTGCTTATCCTGTCCTACAGGGTCGCAGGCAAGCTGGAGCCTATCCCAGCTGACTACGGGCGAAAGGCGGGGTACACCCTGGACAAGTCGCCAGGTCATCACAGGGCTGACACATAGACACAAACAACCATTCACACTCACATTCGCACCTACGGTCAATTTAGAGTCACCAGTTAACCTAACCACACGTCTTTGGACTGTGGGGGAAACCGGAGCACCCGGAGGAAACCTGTGCAGACACAAGGAGAACATGCAAACTCCATACAGAAAGGCCTGGGCTCGAACCCGGACCTTCTTACTGTCAGGCGACATCACTGTGCTGCCCATTTTTGAGACAAGTGAGCCAAAACTCATGGCTTCCTGAATATAACAGAACCACAGGGATGTTGTTTTCATGTGTCATTCATCTATAGGCATGAAAATATTGCGTCTTGTATCCGATTCATTCGATTCGGTCCATTCTTGTAAAATGTGTCGACTCGAAGAGTTTAATTGTAACTTTTCCATTAAGACAGCTCATTTATGGAGGCGGGTTTGAAACCCGCGCGCTGTGATTGGTCGAGAGGAACGTCTGTCTTTGAGAATTCCGTCGCGTGCACTTTGTGATTGGTTGGCGGAGTGTTTGTAGTGGACGGACGGGAGAGGAACTGTCAGTCAGTTGGAGTGGAACCGCGGGTCTCGCGCTCAACGAGTTTGTAAAGTCGCGGTGTTGATTGTACCGGGGCTCGGTTCTGAACAAACGGATTTACCGGACACCCTTTCACTTTTCCCATGGGGAGCTGAAAGCGCGCGCTGCGGGCACAATGTTAGTTTTTCCGGTGTTTGAGTTCGTCTTGCTCGCGTGCGCGGCCGGCTGGTCTCGTGCACTCGGCTCACGCGATAGAAACGTCCTCGCGAGGCACGCGCGCGCTGTATCGGATAACCAGCTGGAGGTGTTTGGGACCACGAACATCCCGAACCATCTACCGGAGGAGACGTTTCCCCTGGGGACCACAGGGGCCACCACGGGGGCCACCACAGGGACCACCATGGGGACCACCACGGTCTCTGCTTTACCCAAAACAACAGCTCAAAACTCAACAAAGCTGAACATTTCACTCACAACTACACCGAGTTACCCGCAAAACATCAGTCCAGCTGTGACTGCAGCACTCTTCACCACCAAAAAAGGTAACTTTGACCCAAACTAAAGCTTATTATTATTATTATTATTGAATGTAGGTCTTAAGTGTCTTAAACATGTTTATTATTCAAGCTCACTGCAGCCACATGTGGACCAGCTGCCACCTTTCCATCTTTCACCAGTCCTTGGTTTTCCATCCTGACCTCAAACCCCATCTCTGACATTATATTCTTATGGTGGTGTAGTGGTTAGTGCTGTTGCCTCACAGCAAGAAGGTCCGGGTTCGAGCCCCGTGGCCGGCGAGGGCCTTTCTGTGCGGAGTTTGCATGTTCTCCCCGTGTCCGCGTGGGTTTCCTCCGGGTGCTCCGGTTTCCCCCACAGTCCAAAGACATGCAGGTTAGGTTAACTGGTGACTCTAAATTGACCGTAGGTGTGAGTGTGAATGGTTGTCTGTGTCTATGTGTCAGCCCTGTGATGACCTGGCGACTTGTCCAGGGTGTACCCCGCCTTTCGCCCGTAGTCAGCTGGGATAGGCTCCAGCTTGCCTGCGACCCTGTAGAACAAGATAAAGCGGCTAGAGATGAGAACAATTAATGAATGTGGCCCTAAATTCTCCGCTATTATTTCCTGCTTGGGCAGCACGGTGGTGTAGTGGTTAGCGCTGTTACCTCACAGCAAGAAGGTTCTGGGTTCAAGCCCCGTGGCCGGCGAGGGCCTTTCTGTGTGGAGTTTGCATGTTCTCCCCGTGTCCACGTGGGTTTCCTCCGGGTGTTCCGGTTTCCCCCACAGTCCAAAGACATGCAGGTTAGGTTAACTGGTGACTCTAAATTGACCGTAGGTGTGAATGTGAGTGTGAATGGTTGTCTGTGTCTATGTGTCAGCCCTGTGATGGCCTGGCGACTTGTCCAGGGTGTACCCCGCCTTTCGCCCATAGTCAGCTGGGATAGGCTCCAGCTTGCCTGCGACCCTGTAGAACAGGATAAAGCGGCTACAGATAATGAGATGAGATCTCATCAGCTCACTTCCTTATAAAACCGCATACACTGTATCTGAAACTCAGTGTCACTTTATTACTGTTTACCTCCCTTCCTGTTTGTTTGTTTGTTTTTAATGTAGAAGCATTTAATGTCATTATTTTTAAAGTTTGGAGCTATTGTAAAGACCAGGAGTGAAGTCCAGTTTTCCCGGGGTTTGTATTTTTTAAAGCTAGAATGTCTTTCGGATTTTTCAATCATAGGTCATAAAAATAATTTTCCCCGACACACGGTTATTTCTGTTTAGTGGACTGAAAGCTACTGAATTCGAATCACAGACTTCCAATGTTATTTGTTTTTTTTTTTTTAAATAGAATAATTAATGAATTTAGGGCCACATGGTACTAAATTCTCGGCTGTTATTTCCTGCGGGCGGCACGGTGGTGTAGTGGTTAGCGCTGTCGCCTCACAGCAAGAAGGTCCTGGGTTCGAGCCCCGGGGCCGGCGAGGGCCTTTCTGTGCGGAGTTTGCATGTTCTCCCCGTGTCCGCGTGGGTTTCCTCCGGGTGCTCCGGTTTCCCCCACAGTCCAAAGACATGCAGGTTAGGTTAACTGGTGACTCTAAATTGACCGTAGGTGTGAATGTGAGTGTGAATGGTTGTCTGTGTCTATGTGTCAGCCCTGTGATGACCTGGCGACTTGTCCAGGGTGTACCCCGCCTTTCGCCCGTAGTCAGCTGGGATAGGCTCCAGCTTGCCTGCGACCCTGTAGAAGGATAAAGCGGCTAGAGATAATGTGATGTGTGATGTAATGTGTTATTTCCTGCTTGAGTAGCACGGTGGTGTAGTGGTTAGCACTGTCGCCTCACAGCAAGAAGGTCCTGGGTTGGAGCCCGGCAGCCGACGAGGGGCTTTCTGTGTGGAGTTTGCATGTTCTCCCCGTGCCCGCGTGGGTTTCCTCCAGTTTCCCCCGCAGTCCAAAAGCATGCAGGTTAGGATAATCGGTGGCTCTAAATTGACTGTGAGTGTGATGGTTGTCTGTGTCTATGTGTCAGCCCTGCGATGACCTGGCGACTTGTCCAGGGTGTACCCCGCCTTTCGCCTGCGACCCTGTAGAACAGGGTAAGCAGCTACAGATAATGGATGGATGGATATTTCCTGCTTCACCATGACCCAATTCAAGATACTACGTCATGCATCATGTGGTAGGCTTTCCCCGTTCACACAAGGCATTGTGGGATGCAAATTTGAAACAGGAGAGAAAAATGGAGGACATGAGTGTGTGAATGGAACGTGGAAGACCATCTACAGTAACAGAAAGCGAGAAAAAAAGACGCTATGTTATATATGAAGGAAAGGAAACACAGGACCAAACTAATAAATATCGGTGATTAGCGGAGACAGTGGGATGATCAAAGGTAAACTTACGCATGTGCACACGCACTTCCTCCGTTTGCTTGACTGTATGAACCGGGTGATCTCACACACATTAGTTGCTGTGGAATCCCATCAAATTAGACACGTTCCCCGTCACAGAATCGCCTGATATTTTGCAAGACATTAGAGAAATAAACATACATCATTGTGACCAAGTGTCAGAGAGAACAAAATTTTATCTATTTTATTAAATTGAAAGGCAGTCTTCCTTTTAGAGAAATGAACACAGATAGGTTAGGGAGGTTATATCTAACTTCACAAGAAATATTAATCACCCACACACATTCAAAGGTTATGACATCTTTATTACTGATCTCTGCACTGCTCTTTTTAAATTTATGTCATTCAGTTCAGTTTCTGTCTCCTTATTACTAAGTTATTATCAACACCCATAATGTCTTAGGAAACTGACGCACGTGTCAATTGACTATTAAGGCTACATCCACACGACAACAGCAATGAGATTTTTTTTTTTAAATATCGCGTCCACATGGGCAACGGATCAGTAAAATTTCAGGTTCATATAGCAACGCAACGCTTGCTGAAAATGATGCAATACACATGTCACGCCTCTACGTGCGCTGTAAGACGGTCCCATCGGAGACACCAGAACAATAGAAGAAGTAGACGCATGCGCATAAACCCCTTCTTCTGTAGCATCAGCCACATAAAGTTTTGATTATTAATCAGTAGCGTAAAACGAAAGACGCGGAAAGAGGAATGAATGGGGGTAGATGGAAGCCGGTACGCCAACATTCTGATATCCTCCAGAATTCTTTAATGGTCCGGAATAAATTGAATGCTACACGTTGATGGATTACTTTGTTCTTCTACGCCCTTTTTGAGGAATGTATTGTCGGACTTAAACCAACATCTGAAGAGGTGAGATTGCTCCTTTTTTTTTCCTATGTTTGCTGGCGGGATTGTTTTTGTTTTTGGAAAGCGCACGGGCGGTGCGCGGTTTGGTACTGCTTCCGCAGTGTTTGGACTAAAGACTCTGCCCTAAGGGCTATTCTCTCTCTCTCTCTCTCTCTCTCTCTCTCTCTCTCTCTCTCTCTCTCTCTCACTTTGCACCATTACACAATAAATACTCACAGTGAAAATATTTTGTAAGTGCGTTTCATGAACCAAGTTATAGGATTTGTTGACAACTCGCATCGAGTTCGTTACACTTCTACCCAGCGTGAAGCACTGACAGTCATGTGGTTGTGACGTCATCGTAAACAAATCCGTTCTACTCATCCAGACGACTTCGTAACAGCACTGTTGCCAGATTTTTCCACTCTGGAACCCGTTCTCAAAAGATTTCGTTTTGGGGCACCCAAAACGCCGGTGCCGTGTGGACGCCAGGCCGAAACGATAAACAATTTTATCAGATTCACCTGAGTCCGTTGCCGTGTGGACAGGGCCTAAATATCACTAGAGCGGCGGCTACAATTATCGACACGTTAACGATCTTTTGGCCGTTGCAAAAGTAGAAAAGACTTTCAGTACGTAAATTGTGCATGAATAATTACTCAAACTTCCACTGGAACAAAAAAAACCCCAGTTGATTCCTGATTACTTAGCGTATCAGATCATGTGACACCGTTCCGCAATTATTGACACCTTTGTCCAGAGTTATCGACACCGTTCCACAATTATCAGCACCCAGATGATTATTTATAAAAAAAATAAATAAAAAAAATCGGTATGTGGTATTAAATTAACAAAACACAGTTTTTATTTAAAATTTGTTTTACATAGACTTATATTTAGTACGAAATATCTTTTATATAAATATATCGATGTCGGAGTAATGCTCATGTTTGTAAACAAATGAACTAATAATGTTTAACCTGTGGCTGATAATCTTTTTGTTCCACTCTCTACCCACTTTCTAAATATTTTCGTAGATCACATTTTGCTAATCATTCGTTGTTGTTTGTATTAATTTCTAGTTGTGTAGTTTACCGATAAATGTCAACAGGCAATCGACATTGTAACCGCATGAAAATCCAGGACAAAGGTCGCATGTCGTTCCTCGAACTAAAATATAAAATGTCTACTGATATTGTAATATGTGGTCAATATTTACAACAAACTACAAAAAAAAAAAAATTCTGAATGGAATAGAAAAATCTGAATATTTCAAGCATGTAATTTTTTATTTGCTCGGAATTTAATTCTGGTCTAATTCTATTTATTGCAATCGGATCCCAAATACTCTATAAACATTCCATTCTGTTATGAATCGGGAAAAAATTATTATAAATCACAGCACTTTTATTTTTTTAAAGTATTTCATCTACTTCAACAATGTTACACAAAGATCGATCCATAACAGTTGTAAACGTCACTTAATTCCACAGCGTGTCGATAATGGTGGACCCCGGTGAAAGTGATCACTATTATCGACACCTCACGTGACTTCTCAAACAGATACAAAACAGCGATTGTCAAATGAAAGAGTAAGAAACAAAGTAGGTTTCGACAAGGAGATCATGAAATATCGGTGAATTTGAGAAGTAAAAACACATCCATGATCTTTCCACCATGCTTACCTGCGACGATAACGTCCGGGTTCTCCTTAAATTGTTGATCGTGCTAAAAAAAATTCCATCTCAGATAACGAGCTGTCATCAATCGACAAGCTCAAAGGGCAAGGCGGGTCTTCAGGTTGATTAATTAACCAATAATAACTGTTGGAACTGAAACGCAGGTTTGTAAAATTTGTTTTTTATTGGTAAATCTGAAACGGTGTCGATAATTATGGACTGTCGATAATTGTAGCTGCCGCTCTAGTAACATTTATCATCAGTTTAATAAAATATATATAATTTCTCTCTCACGTCTCTCTCCTTTCGGGACCACAAAGACACAAATTCTAAGCTACAGAATTATATTGCAACATTCAAAATCCCAGATGACATCCCATCTCACAAGACTATGATCATGTAAAGATGTTTTCCAAGTTTCTGTCTCTCTCACTCACACACACACACGCACACGCACACACACACACGCACACACACACACACGCACAAATACCATTTTCTCCAATGCATCCAGGCTCAGTTGACTGCAGCAGCTCATTTGTAGTGTCTTGAGAATATAAATTTATGTTGACATTAATATTTCATGGCAAAACAAAAAAACTATTTTCTCCCTCTATGTGACTAATATGCCAAAAGCCGGCTATGGTACAGTCGGCTGGCTGGTTCTGCGTCGGCTACATGTAGCATTAAAACATACGAATAATTATATCATGGTGTCCACATGAACACAAATTGTTGTTGACCTGTTAAATAAACTTAGTCGGGGCAAATAATCTTACCCCTTTTCCACCAAATCAGTTCCAGGGCTGGTTCGGGGCCAGTGCTGGTGCTGGTTCACAACTCGTTCAACTTGCGAGCCAGCTGAGAACCAGTTTGCTTTTCCATAGCTCGCGGTGCTAACGGAAGACACGTCATTACGTCGCTGTATACATCAGTTACGTCGTTGTATACGTCAGTTACGTCGCTACGTTTGCATAAACCTTGGCGCGAATATCGAAGCAAAAACAACGCAGAAGAAGCCGCAGCAGCAACAACAACAACAATAATAATAATAATGGATGACTTCGCGTTTGTACAGCTGCTGCTTCTCGCCGCTTAAAGGAACAGTCCACCGTACTTCCATAATGAAATATGCTCTTATCTGAATTGAGACGAGCTGCTCCGTACCTGTCCGAGCTTTGCGCGACCTCCCAGTCAGTCAGACGCGCTGTCACTCCTGTTAGCAATGTAGCTAGGCTCAGTATGGCCAACGGTATTTTTTGGGGCTGTAGTTAGATGCGACCAAACTCTTCTGCGTTTTTCCTGTTTACATAGGTTTATATGACCAGTGACATGAAACAAGTTCAGTTACACAAATTGAAACGCGGCGATTTTCTATGCTATGGAAAGTCCGCACTATAATGACAGGCGTACTAACACCTTCTGCACGCTTCGGCAGCGCATTGATACGGAGCTCAGATATCAATGCGCTGCCGAAGCGCGCAGAAGGTGTTAGTACGCCTGTCATTATAGTGCGGACTTTCCATAGCATAGAAAATCGCTGCGTTTCAATTTGTGTAACTGAACTTGTTTCATGTCACTGGTCATATAAACCTATGTAAACAGGAAAAACGCGGAAGAGTTTGGTCGCATCTAACTACAGCCCCAAAAAATACCGTTGGCCATACTGAGCCTAGCTACATTGCTAACAGGAGTGACAGCGCGTCTGACTGACTGGGAGGTCGCGCAAAGCTCGGACAGGTACGGAGCAGCTCGTCTCAATTCAGATAAGAGCATATTTCATTATGGAAGTACGGTGGACTGTTCCTTTAAAAATGGCGATCTTTCGCGGTCTTGTTATTGTTGTTGGTCTTAACACTTCCCCCCCCGCTGACGTAAGCGGTTCTTTCCTCTGTCCCAGCAGAGAGTTGGTGCTAGCCTGGAACCGTTTTTTTCTGGCCCCAGAGCCAGTTCTTTGTCAGTGGAAACAGAAAACCCGGTTCCAAACTAAGCACTGGCCCCGAACCAGCCCTGGAACTGCTTTGGTGGAAAAGGGGCAATAGAGCACTATTATAGATATTCATTAAACCACTCAAACTTTAGAGCTCGCCTGGCTCATTAATCATACAGACCCTACGCTGTAAATTCAACAGAACCAGGCTACACGGAGCGGTTTTTGTGCATCAGCATAATTCGATAGGTTACACTGTTGATACAGTCGATATACACACCCACAGTCGATGACTTATCTGTTTTCATTTGTTTTGTTTTTTTGACGTCGTCTTCCAACCAGTTCTGAAGGATGTTCTTGTTCTATTGGCGGTTACTGATGTTTTGAATGTGCTATGTCAATAACACCCCGCCTGTCTTCAGATGCTGCAAGTCAGTTTCTGATCTGTTTCAGTCAGTTGTTTTCTATTAATTTCTTACTTTTTTTGAGGGTGAACATATCCGGGGTTAGGCTCAAAATACCCGGGGTTACAGGCTACCCGAGTGATGGGGCCTAACGACGCCACTGCTCCACAGCATTTCTTTGTATATGCCTAAGACTTTTTGAGTTTTTTCAGCAGAATCCTTGATTATTAGAAACTATACAGCAACCATTAAGGTGGCACGGTGGTGTAGTGGTTAGCACTGTCGCCTCACAGCAAGAAGGTCCGGGTTCGAGTCCCGTGGCCGGCGAGGGCCTTTCTGTGCGGAGTTTGCATGTTCTCCCCGTGTCCGCGTGGGTTTCCTCCGGGTGCTCCGGTTTCCCCCACAGTCCAAAGACATGCAGGTTAGGTTAACTGGTGGCTCTAAATTGACCGTAGGTGTGAATGATTGTCTGTGTCTATTGGCCCTTTTCCACTACCCTTTTTCAGCTCACTTCAGTCCGACACGGCTCGCGTTTCGACTACCTCAGAGCAGCACGACTCAGCTCGCTTCAGCCCTGCTTAGCACCCAAAACTCGCACGGTTTTGGAGTAGGGCTGAAGCGAGCCAAACCGAGCCGAGTGGGGCTAGGGGCGTGAGCAGACACTCCCCTGTGCACTGATTGGTGAGGAGGAGTGTCCTCGCATGCCCACACACGCCCCGCGAGCACGCTGGGATCTGTAAACAGCGTAAACCCGGAAGAATAATAATTACGAATTACGAGAATTTCTGAAGCCTTATGCGCCTCGCCTCATCTATACGCTCTTGCCAGTATCTGTTGGCGTTGTCGGTGACAACAAGCCACAGCACCAAGACCAGCAACACTAACGACTCCATGTCCTCCATGTTTATTGTTTACTATCCGGGTCGTGAGACTACCGCTTAAAAGGTCACTGATGTCACTGTTTGCGCCGCTAACGACATCACGTGACGTCCATCCACTTTCACTAACTCCACCCAATGTGTCCACCCACTTCCAGCCAGCACGGTTCAGCGCGGTTGTCGTCAAAATGCAACTCCAACAGCCCCGCTCAGCTCGACTCAGCCCAACTCAGCACGGCACGGCTCAGCCCAACTCAGCCGCGTTTGTAGTGGAAAAGCAGCATATGTGTCAGCCCTGTGATGACCTGGCGACTTGTCCAGGGTGTACCCCGCCTTTCGCCCATAGTCAGCTGGGATAGGCTCCAGCTTGCCTGCGACCCTGTAGAAGGATAAAGCGGCTACAGATAATGAGATGAGATGAACAACCATTAAGCCAGTGCATTATAATACGGTAATGTCTGTATATTTAACAATTATTCCACAAAATCGAGTTGTACACGCCGAGTCGGCTATAAGCCATGTACGACGAGATTGACTGGAATAACTGTTTCATTCCATCCACATTCACTTGATTTTGAGAAACAGAGCATTTTTATTTTTATTTTTTTGCAAATTCGTTAAATAAAAAACGTCCGACAAAATCATTCCCGTTTAGAATCTAAACAAACCGGCGAAATGACAGGAGCAGTTTGTGAAAAATGCTGTAATGATAATAATTCTTGAAAAAAACAACAACCCCGTTCTTACCATCAAATACTTTTATTCCATACTTTGTTGCTTTTTTTTTCTTTTGTATTTTTTGGGGTTTCGTTTGCGAGTAGTTTTTATTTCGTCCTCGGTTGGTTCAGCAACACGCACCGCCATTTTGTTTTTCTCTACTCACGGTATATGAGCTGATAGCCTAGCAGTCAATCAGAGCGCCCGATTGCTCATATCCAGTGAATGTGGATGGAATAATATTATCTATACATTTATACATTTATGTAAATGCACCCTTGGCCTACGTATTGGCTTCCCCATGTCTTAAAACCTGGACATACCCCTGGCAAGAGCATATCCTGGAAATTGTATGTACTTTGGAGCCAACAAAATACACAATACACAGGATGCAAGGCAACGCCAAGGAACGATTTCTCTATTTTCGATTCCTGTTCTTTATGTTCACCATGCAGAGAGTTTCCCCTGTCTGTAAAGTGCTTAAACTGGTCTGCCATGTATTAACATGTCACGGTGTCAGGCTGCGTTTTCACTTTGAAAGTGGGAGCACTCGACACGTTTTGTTGTCATTGGAATAATTAATGGCTAAACGTGAAAGAGCATACAAAGTTCAAAAGTTCCATCGCCTTTGTTATAAGACACACCTTTATGTGTGTTCACAGTGACCGAGGTGTACTGGAAAACTAAAGAATCTCTAAATATAGAAATACGCTGGGAGAAGTGCTGTAGATCAGGCAGATGGTTTGGAAAAGATCTTCTTTAACTGCTTTATAACTATAAAGAGGAACTGATCAAGCTCTTTTTCCTCATTTATTTGGAGAAGTTCAAGGGTTACCTGAAACCAGAAGTTCATCGAGGATTATTTTTCCATTGAAGCTGAGTGAAAATGGTCAAAAAAAAAAAAAGCCTATGGCCATTATTAAAAAATGGTCTACTTCCAGTCCACCGGCCGGGTGAGTGCCGTTTGTGCGGTTGAAATTTTTTTTTTTTTAACGCCGGTTTTTCGACATTTTTTCGGGTTCGTAAATCTAAAATCGAACTTGACATTTCCGCATTCCCAGGGCTTTCTACTAAGGCTCATACTAGCCAGCCATGACAATAAGTAGCCAGCCGGGGGGAGTAAACACAAAATAAACTCCTGTGCACGCAGTTCCCAGGATTAGATGTATTTTCCACAGACCGTTTATTTATTCACTTTACTCAAATACAAAGTAAAATGGCAGTAAATCTTCTTTCTTTTCTTGCGTATTGCATCATGAGGCGTTCCTGGCTTGTAAATCTCTTATTTTCGGTGCATGACACATTCACGCAGCTGAGCATGCTATGAATTAACAACGACAACGGTCTGCAGTGGCGGCTACACAATTACACACTCAGCGAACATTTCTCCATTTGTGTATGAAAATACACTCCAACCACTCAGTTTGGCTTCATTTACAACCAACGGTGTCTTTTGATGCCAGCACGTAATTGAACGAGAGAAGACTGGTTTACCGGAGACAAAATAAGCATCATCTCTGCTTCTGATCCCTCCGACAGCCCCGACACACTACTGCCTCCGCCGAGTGCACACGCACACACACCGCATGTCGGGGCCACGGATGAGTTACTCTCCCTTACTCTGCGCATGCGCCGTGCGGCACAAAAAAATGGCAGCCACCATGAAGGAAGGACACAAATTTGCCAGAGCAGCAAAGAAAGCCAACTCCATCTTGGGTATGATAGCAAGGTCCATCAAGTACAAATCCAAAACTACAGTGATAACTTTGTACAAAGCACTTGTAAGGCCCCACCTGGACTATGTGATACAAGCATGGCGTCCATGGCAGCAGAAAGATGTCAACCTTCTGGAGAGTGTACAGCGTAGAGCCACCCGAATGATCCCTGGAATTGGACATTTAGACTATCCGTCTAGATTTAAGGCAGTAAATCTTACCACACTGGAGACAAGGAGAGCACGGGCGGACCTTCTAGAGGTGTTTAAAATATTTAAAGGAATGGAATGCATAGATCCCAAAGAAATATTTACTATCGAACACAGTAGGACAACAAGAGGCCATCCCTACAAAATAGCTAAGTTGCATTCCAGACCGGATGTAAGGAAATACTTCTTTGCCAGAAGAATTGTCAACGACTGGAACAGACTTCCTACAGAAGCAGTGATGTCAGAAGATATCAACCAGTTCAAGGGGCATCTGGACAGGTTCCTCAAGCACCGAGTGGGGGATTATACGAGTCAGAAGATGACTCTCTTCCCCGTCATCTCCTCAACTACATCACCGTAAGACGTAGAAGAGGAGGATCAAGGTAAATCAAGGAGATCCGGAGTTTTCAAACATTTGCTTAAGTGTGAAATCGCAAAATGGTATCCTAGCGAACAACAAAATAGTAAAGATTCAGAAAAACAAATCATTCAGTGATCATTTTAATAGTGTAATTTCATCCGAACTAGGCGTAACGGTCGATTTAGAACTACAAAAAGTCCGTGTGTCGGACATTTTAAGTACCTTTGTAAAAGTTTTGCAAATGTTGCAGTCAGCATTTAAAATGCTAACTTAAAGTTTTCGTACAAGTTTCAGTTGATTAAACCGTCATTTTATTAAATGTGTCTGCTTTTGTAATAATAAAGTACTGAAAGAAAAAGCAAACACAGCATTGCGATTTCTTATCCATCCATATATTAAAAAAAAAAAATCCCTCCCTCCCGACTGAAATTTTTTTGCTCACCCGGTGGACAGGAAACAAATTTTTTTTAAGGATGGCCTACTGTTGTAATTCCATATCTGAACTCCAAAGCTACATACGATGATGGGGCAGAAACGTCATTCACATTTATACTTTTTAGTGTCAATCACCAATTTGGAAAGTCATTGCTTGCCATCAAGTGTAAAGGAAATCGCATTTAGAGATGGCAGGTTTTTCAGATTCTAATTTTCCGTCTTATTTTGCTAGTGACTGTTGCTCATCATGTTTTTACATATTAGGTGTCACGCATATACGTAGAGCTTAAACCTGATTAGCAGTGGAACCAGGCGTAATCATCGTTCCAGATACTGTCTTAAAGCCAGATTAAACATGGCCTTGTTTAATAAAATTAGTTCATTAAACTTCTATTTTAAACTAATGAACTTTGAGGTTTGGTTTGCTCCACTTACTGGTTTGCCTTGCACAAGCATAAGGATCGATGCCAGAGCTCTCATTTAATATCTCCCCAAGCTGAAGGCATGTTCAGATTGCACTAAGGAATATATTTACATTGCATTTGCATGTTTTTGTTTGACAGACGCTTTTATTCAAAACCAAAGCGGCAAATGAGGCATTAATGTAATTCGAGCTGAAAATGAGCCGACGATAACGTATGCACCAAATGACCAAAAAACGTCCAGGATGTACCGTTGCAGGAATAAAATACTCAACAGTGTAAAAAACCGAAAGGGTCAGAGATAAAAGAGAACTGAAGTCATTTTTAAACTTGCTTTATTTCTTAATTAAAGCTTTATTCAATTACATTTTCGGTTTTAGTAACCTTACAGTATATCGTGACTCGTATTGGCAACTAATCGCAATTAAATATTATCCTTATTGGCAGTGCTTAATTTGTGACGTGGGAGGTCCCGGAACGCAGGAGGCGGGTGGGTCCGGCGACTCAAAAAAAAAAAAAAAAAGGCGGGGGGTGGTTTACTATAACTTTACGCACACACGCCTATTGTGTGTGTAAAAAAAAAAATATCAGACATTATGATCTTAGGAAACGCTTTAGTGACGAACAGTTACAGACAGTAATCTCATCTCATCTCATTATCTCTAGCCGCTTTATCCTTCTACAGGGTCGCAGGCAAGCTGGAGCCTATCCCAGCTGACTACGGGCGAAAGGCGGGGTACACCCTGGACAAGTCGCCAGGACAGACAGTAATATGTCGTGATATTATGTTATAAAATATTATTTTTAATTAGGCTATATATTAAATTATATATTAAATTTATCTTCTAAAATAACAGACTCTACTCATATCACAACCGGTTTATTTCACCATTGGAGATCAGATCACACAAGACATGAATTAAATGACTCATTTTAAGGATTTAAGTAGGGTGTTTAAAAGCAGTGCCAGCGGGACTTCATGGCTCAGGTGGATAAGGCGCCAAACCATAAATCCGGGGACCCGGGTTCGATTCCAACCTGCGGTCATTTTCCGAGCCCTCCCTGTTTTTCTCCTGCTCATTTCCTGTCTCTACACTGTCCTATCCAATAAAGGTGGAAAAAGCCCAAAAAAGAGAATAATTTAAAAGCAGTGCCAGCAAACATAAGTGCAATCAATTCAAGTCATAGTTAAGAAATAAAGGGTTTACAAAACAAGTTGGAGAATTCATTTTAAAAATTTTAGTAAGCCTTCTTGTTTTTTTGCCATTTTTTCCACAGCGCAAGCTAACGGCTACAAAAAACCCGGTGTTCTATTGAGCGGAAGTATACACCCCATGTCCCTAAACAAATTTTTATTTACTTATTTAATTTATTGTTTGATTTTTTTCCCTTTGTGATGGTCACGGAGGTGATCTGATCCATTTGAATAGTTGCCGGAACACCGAATGAAATGAAAATAGCTGCCGGATCCGACAACGGAGGTTACGGATCTTGTTCCGTCGTGTTCCGGCTCAAATTAAGCCCTGCTTATCAGCCTGTTCGGTTTTTAGCCGTGTTGAATTTAGTTCGTTTGGTCCACGGCAGGCGTCGCTTATCCGCGTGATTTTCACGAGACTTGTGCGAGACTTCGAAACGTGACGTGTCAGCCAGGTGTCAGTGCCGCCGTTTTCCAAATGAAATATTGCACAAAAACGAGTTTAAATGACGATTACTGCCTACTTTTTTAAAACTTTCCTGATTGCTATCAAAACAAAACTTCCAGCTTGATTACATCAGCATTCGAAAGAGGGCGCGCGTCTTTTGACAACGTTGGCAGATGTTGGTCACTTTGATTTCCGCTGTACGTTTTTCTTTCATCCAACGATGTCTCGCACAGGTCTCAACGAATCTCGTTTACGGCCATTGCTTTGACATATGGACTGATATATTACACAGCAAATTTCAAACACTCATAACTTGCTTTAGCAGTGACAAAATAGCGATCAAAAATGCATTCCTGTATTTAATAAAATGAGAAATAGAATTTTGATCGGCACGGTGGTGTAGTGGTTAGCGCTGTCGCCTCACAGCAAGAAGGTCCGGGTTCGAGCCCCGGGGCCGGCGAGGGCCTTTCTGTGCGGAGTTTGCATGTTCTCCCCGTGTCCGCGTGGGTTTCCTCCGGGTGCTCCGGTTTCCCCCACAGTCCAAAGACATGCAGGTTAGGTTAACTGGTGACTCTAAATTGACCGTAGGTGTGAATGTGAGTGTGGATGGTTGTCTGTGTCTATGTGTCAGCCCTGTGATGACCTGGCGACTTGTCCAGGGTGTACCCCGCCTTTCGCCCGTAGTCAGCTGGGATAGGCTCCAGCTTGCCTGCGACCCTGTAGAACAGGATAAAGCGGCTAGAGATAATGAGATGAGATGATTTATGTAACAATAGATAGATGAGCATTGATATATGAATCCATGGGTGCTGAAGCCGAAGGTGACAATTCCATATTTCAATGCAAAATCGCTCGCTGCTAAACTTGGTCTACACAGACTGTGCACTGAAACCGTGCAAAGCTCTCTCAGCCTGCCGGCGCTTCCGCAGGTAACGTCACGAATCTGGCTCCAGACTCCCTTGGGATTTTTCCAGACGCGTTTTGTTATTAGGATGCAGTGCTGCAGCACAGCAACCTATGGGCTCCCCTAGGGGAGCCCATAGGTTGCAGTGCAAAGCACTGCAACTATTGTTCTTCTACGTGTTTCTTCTTCTTCTTATTATTATTATTAAACTTATTATTCCTACGCAAATTTTGATTTCGAATACCTCAATAACCGTACGTCGCACACAGACAAACAATACATCAAAACGTGCGGCTCGATCGGACTCGCTATGCTATTACTTTTCTCTACAGTTTACGATTTTTTCGCGACGTAGTCGCGAAAAAATCGCCCCAAAAAACCCCATTCATTTCTATGGAATTAATTGAAAAAAAAGCACTTTTTCAACGTTTTTCAAACATCCGCTGCTCTGGCATGCTTTCACCTAGAGACATGATTCAAACTCTAAAACGTAGGAAAACTTCTCCTCTGTGGATCTGGCATTCAACTTTTCTGCTAGGTTTTACACTTTCGGATCAGGCCCGGTTCAAACGCCATGTGGTTTCTGGGAGAAAATCCGGCTTTTGAATGGGTGTCTATTGCGTTACACACCAGTGCGCCTCGTTAACTCAGAGTGTAGGCGGCTTCAAAAAAAAGCTCAAAATTTCTCACTTAAACTGTGTTTTCATCCACAAATTTCACTCTACAGACATGATTTTCTCAAAAGTAGTAGGAAAACTTGTCCTGATTCACACAATGTGTCTACCTAAACGGTAGGATTTACGGTTTTTGAATGACAAGCCTCAAAGTGAGGAGAGCACAGGTGAGCGGCCTCATTGACTCCCAGTATAAACGTTGCTGAAAAGTCACTCGTTTTTAACTCCCTGTAGCGTCCTCATTTTTAACAATACAAACAAAAAAATACATCATTTTATTCAGGAGACCCTTCTAGCGCTCACTGTGAAAGAATTTTGTGAATAGCTGCTTCCGTTGTCGAGTTATTTGTCATTGTTCGAGGTCTGGTCTGTAGTAAAACACAGCCCAAAATTCAAGACCTTGTGTGTTTTAGCTCATTGACATGCATTATAAACGGGATAGAAAAGTCACTCGTTTTTAAATCGCTCTAGTGTCGTTATTTTTAAGAGTACAAACAAAAAAATACATAATTTTATTCAGGAGACCGTTCTAGCGCTCACTGTGAAAGAATTTTGTGAATAGCTGCTTCCGTTGTCGAGTTATTTGTCATTGTTCGAGGTCTGGTCCGTAGTAAAACACAGCACAATATTCAAGACCTTGTGTTTCTTAGCTCATTGACTCACATTATAAACGTGAGTGAAAAGTCACTCGTTTTTAAATCGCTCTAGTGTCGTTATTTTTAAGAGTACAAACAAAAAAATACATCATTTTATTCAGGAGACCCTTCTAGCGCTCAGTGTGAAAGAATTTTGTGAATAGCTGCTTCCGTTGTCGAGTTATTTGTCATTGTTCGAGGTCTGGTCCGTAGTAAAACACAGCACAATATTCAAGACCTTGTGTGTCTTAGGTCATTGACACACATTATAAACATGAGTGAAAAGTCACTCGTTTTTAAATCGCTCTAGTGTCGTTATTTTAAAGAGTACAAACAAAAAAATACATCATTTTATTCAGGAGACCCTTCTAGCGCTCAGTGTGAAAGAATTTTGTGAATAGCTGCTTCCGTTGTCGAGTTATTTGTCATTGTTCGAGGTCTGGTCCGTAGTAAAACACAGCACAATATTCAAGACCTTGTGTTTCTTAGCTCATTGACTCACATTATAAACGTGAGTGAAAAGTCACTCGTATTTAAATCGCTCTAGTGTCGTTATTTTTAAGAGTACAAACAAAAAAATACATCATTTTATTCAGGAGACCCTTCTAGCGCTCACTGTGAAAGAATTTTGTGAATAGCTGCTTCCGTTGTCGAGTTATTTGTCATTGTTCGAGGCCTGGTCCTTCATAAAAAAAACAGTAGAAAACTCCAGCCCTTGTGTGTCAGCCTCACCTTAGCCGCCCACTTTATTAGGAACACTTCTGTTCGTACATACAAACTACAAACACTCTTCTTAGAGTTTAGAGTTTATTTTATTTTTAAAAGTGACAGTGCACAAATTAAACATTATCCTTGTGTTAAGGACAGATGTCTGTCCCAGGTTATAGCAGTACATGCTAATTTCCGCCTGTAGTCACTTTGGTCATACTCTTGAATAGGTCTTCTTCATGATGGCTGCTGTCTCGAGCACACACACGATCATTGCATTGAAACATCATTGCGGGTCACACATTCACGGCCAGCGAACATGCGTGAGCGAATTGCTTCGCGCACTGCATCCTCTCACAATTTCCCCCGGGGAATTGTCCGGTCTAGTGTTATATTTGTTACTCTTCCTACACAAATTTTGATTTCGAGTAACACAATAACCGTACGTCGCACACAGACAAACAATGTATCAAAACGTGCGGTTCGATCGGACTCGCTATGCTATTTCTTTTCTCTACAGAATACGATTTTTTCGCGACGTAGTCGCGAAAAAATCGTCCAAAAAAATCCCATTCATTTCTATGGAATTAATTGAAAAAAAAGCACTTTTTCAACGTTTTTCAAACATCCGCTTCTCTGGCATGCTTTCACCTAGAGACGTGATTCAAACTCTAAAACGTAGGAAAACTTCTTCTCATTGTCTCATTGTCATTGTTCGAGGCCTGGTCCATAGCAATTTACAGCAGACACCTGATAAAATCTTGTGTGTGTCTTAACTCTCCTGTTCAGGCCCGTCACCATGCCGATTGGGGCCAGTGACGGGGCAGAGGGGGGCTGCTGTCTCAAGCACACACACAAATCATGCTCAAAATTTCAAACTTAAACTGTTTTCAGCCACAAATTTCACACTACAGACATAATTTTCTCAAAAGTAGTAGTCACACTTGTCCCAAAAAAAACCCATTCATTTCTATGGAATTAATTGGAAAAAAAAGCACTTTTTCAAACATCCGCTGCTCTGGCATGCTTTCACCTAGAGACGTGATTCAAACTCTAAAACGTAGGAAAACTTCTTCTCATTGTCTCATTGTCATTGTTCGAGGCCTGGTCCATAGCAATTTACAGCAGACACCTGATAAAATCTTGTGTGTGTCTTAACTCTCCTGTTCAGGCCCGTCACCATGCCGATTGGGGCCAGTGACGGGGCAGAGGGGGGCTGCTGTCTCAAGCACACACACAAATCATGCTCAAAATTTCAAACTTAAACTGTTTTCAGCCACAAATTTCACACTACAGACATAATTTTCTCAAAAGTAGTAGTCACACTTGTCCCAAAAAAAACCCATTCATTTCTATGGAATTAATTGGAAAAAAAAGCACTTTTTCAAACATCCGCTGCTCTGAGAAACTGAGAAGAGGGCAGCCGACAGGCCTCACCTTAGCCGCCCACTTTATTAGGAACACTTCTGTTCGTACATACAAACTACAAACACTCTTCTTAGAGTTTATTTTATTTTTAAAAGGGACAGTGCACAAATTAAACATTATCCTTGTGGTAAGCACAGATGTCTGTCCCAGGTTATAGCAGTACATGCTAATTTCCGCCTGTAGTCACTTTGTTCATGCTCTTGAATAGCTCTTCTTCATGATGGCTGCTGTCTCGAGCACACACACAATCATTGCATTGAAACATCATTGCGGGTCACACATTCACGGCCAGCAAACATGCGTGACCGAATTGCTTCGCGCACTGCATCCTCTCACAATTTCCCCCGGGGAATTGTCCAGTCTAGTTTTATTTTGTTCTGCTGTAGACAGATGGCCTTGTGCAAAATTACCCTTCTGGGTGAGTGTGTAAAGGGACATACTTTCATATAAAAAAACCCGAAATTGGTCCAGGATATGCACTTTAAGTGCTGGTAACCAAGCCAGCAAATGGATCGGGCAGCCTTTAGGGAGATGTAGTCCACTCCTGAGTACCTGGATGAGCTGTTGTATTGCTGCAGGCTTTCTTCAAAATCAAGAGCTGTAGCGGTCCATGAAAGCTCATTAGCTGGTCATCAATCATTACTTTGAGTTTCCTGGTCAGCTTTGATGATGATAATGAGTTGACCTTGGCGTTCCAGTCTTTGCCGGGAACCTTATCAATCAACATGAATTTGTCCTCTCCGTCCAAAGTAACATTATGCAGAGATTTCTTGCAAGTTTCTATAAATAAAGTCTTTCTCTCTGCTAGAGTTCTGTTTGACTTCTCTGTTCACGGGCCAAGCAAAACCGGAAACGTTGGCTGAAGTGATCTGACTCACCGCCTGCACCTGTGAATGGGAAAAGCAAACATCATATCAAAGTGCTTTTTAAAGGGCTGCAACACCCTTTAAGCAGTTAGTCGACTCTAATGGACCTGAATCACTGTACAGGGATATTATTAGAATTACATGTTTTCTCTTCTCACCAGGGGAATGGGAACATAACCATCAGATTTTCTTTGTCCTAGATACGCTAACACGATACAATCCCTGACCTCAAGGCACATGTAATGCTTACTGTCCCAGCGCTGTTGGTCACAGTGAGACATCTTTCAAGATGTGAAAGCCTGTAGTGCGCGGATTGAATAATAACGAGATTAAACCCTGACACAATTACATGGACGTGCCTTTCTGTCTTAGACTTTCAGTGATGTGGCAAAAGGATGGAAAGAGGATTTGTAAAATGAAGCCCTTCAAAATTAGCAGTTTTTATTTCTATTTTTGGTAGCATTTTTTTCTCAAAGAAAAGTCTAATCTGTGCAATTTGTATCCATTATAACATCTGCCAAGTACTCTCTTGTTGTGTCCTGTGAAAGCAAGGTCGGTGTTAATCTGTTTCTTCAGCAGGCAGTGTCGCAGAGTCCGTCTGACAAACTGGAAACTGTCCTCTCCTCAATCTTCCCCTCGTTCTCCTTCCCTCGAACACATTGCCCTCAGTCTCCTCGTCCAGCCTCTCTTTCCCACCTTCTCATCTCATCTCATTATCTCTAGCCGCTTTATCCTGTTCTACAGGGTCGCAGGCGAGCTGGAGCCTATCCCAGCTGACTACGGGCGAAAGGCAGGGTACACCCTGGACAAGTCGCCAGGTCATCACAGGGCTGACACATAGACACAGACAACCATTCACACTCACATTCACACCTACGGTCAATTTAGAGTCACCAGTTAACCTAACCTGCATGTCTTTGGACTGTGGGGGAAACCGGAGCACCCGGAGGAAACCCACGCGGACACGGGGAGAACATGCAAACTCTGCACAGAAAGGCCCTCGTCGGCCACGGGGCTCGAACCCGGACCTTCTTGCTGTGAGGCGACAGCGCTAACCACTACACCACCGTGCCGCCCTCTTTCCCACCTTGATTGTACCAATTTATAATGGATGAACCATTTAGAGTGCTTGTGACAAACGGGTCAATAAAAACAGAAGAGGAAGTTAGCTCGTGTCTGTGAGCTAAAAAGACTTAGTGTTTAGGGTTGGACAGGGTTGCTGAGTTAAACAGCAGCGAGACCGAATTCCGAGGAAAGTGTGCCTGGGGAAGAGTGGATTCACTCGAACAGGAAAGCGTGCAGGTCACTAAAGAGGAATTTGTTCATTTCTCTTGAACTCTAACCACACAAATTTGCAAACACACTTTTAGAGTACACAACTGATTTTATCTGGGTATGGACAGAAAACAACAGTGCAATGGAAAAGTGTTTTTTGGTCCATCCATCCATCTTACTAAGTGCTTTATTCCACTCCATCCATCCATCCATCCATCCATCTATCCATCTTACTAAGTTCTTTATTCCACTCCATCCATCCATCCATCCATCCATCTTACTCAGTGCGTTATTCCACTCCATCCATCCATCCATCCATCCATCTATCCATCTTACTAAGTTCTTTATTCCACTCCATCCATCCATCCATCCATCCATCTTACTCAGTGCTTTATTCCACTCCATTCATCCAGCCTACTAAGTGCTTTATTCCACTCCATCCATCCATCCATCCTACTAGGTGCTTTATTCCACTCCATCCATCCATCCATCCATCCATCCATCTTACTAAGTGCTTTATTCCACTCCATCCAGCCATCTTACTAAGTGCTTTATTCCACTCTATCCATCCATCCTACTAGGTGCTTTATTCCACTCCATCCATCCATCCATCCATCCATCCATCTTACTAAGTGCTTTATTCCACTCCATCCATCCATCCATCCATCCATCCATCCATCCATCCAACTAGGTGCTTTATTCCACTCCATCCATCCATCCTACTAGGTGCTTTATTCCACTCCATCCATCCTACTAGGTGCTTTATTCCACTCCATCCATCCACCCTACTAGGTGCTTTATTCCACTCCATCCATCCAACTTACTAAGTGCTTTATTCCACTCCATCCATCCATCCATCCATCCATCCATCCATCCATCCATCCATCCATCCATCCATCCAACTAGGTGCTTTATTCCATTCCATCCATCCATCCTACTAGGTGCTTTATTCCACTCCATCCACCCATCTTACTAAGTGCTTTATTTCCATCCATCCATCCATCCATCCATCCATCCATCCATCCATCCTACTAGGTGCTTTATTCCAATCCATCCATCTGTCTTACTGGGTGCTTTATTCCACTCCATCCATCCATCCATCCATCCATCCATCCATCCATCCATCCATCCATCCATCCATCCATCCATCTTTACTCAATATTTTAATCTACTTCATGATCCATCCAATCATCTTGCTAAATGCTTTATCCCACTCCTTAAACCCATCTTTACTCAATGCTTTATTCCACGCCATCATCCATCCATCCATCCATCCATCCATCCATCCATCCATCCATCCATCCATCTTTACTAAACAGTTTATTCCACTCAGGGTTGGTGACATTTTGTTGCTTTTCACTAATAACCTCAAGAAAAACTTTTGTTTCTTCATCTGTTCACACAACACATGAATGTCCTCTGTGGCCATATTTAGATATCGGCCTGTAACTGTAGATAGATATAGTGTTGGAACATATGGCTTACCGGTACATATCATCATACATTCAAAAAGCCATATCCAGTATTATTTTCCATCTTGTCTTTATTGATAACCCAAATTTTCTATCTCAGCCAAACATAACCCTGACCCTAGTTGAACTCGTGTCCTCAGTTTGACTGTTACCCTACATGCTACACTCCATACACTGACACCGAGCACAGTTAGATACTTGATAGATCAGTGGTTCTCAACCAGGGGGGCGCGCCCCCCTGGTGGGGCGCGGAGGTACTCCAGGGGGGTCGCGAGTAGGCTTCATGTATGGAGGAAAAAAAAAATCTGGGGCTAACAAGCTATAGTAGCTAAGCAGATGCAACACAATTACCCATGTCAAAATGCAGGACATTGGACTATTACATACAAATCAATACTATTATAAAATCTATCATCAATCTATCATAAAATCTTGTGTGTGTGGCCGCATCAGTCGGGGGAACTGTGATATGTTCCCAAGCCTTGCAGACTTTATCAGTAATGCGGGCACTTCCCACGATTTCTCATCTGTCTTTCAAGCAGCGTCAGAGCACCTGTCGGTAATGAGAAAACAGTTTGCGGCATACTTCACAGAGGATTATCGCTCTTTTGCGTGGGTTCGAGATCCATTTGTGTGTACTGCTGACGAACTTCCAGTTGACATGCAGGAACAGCTTATTGAGCTGAAGAGTGACAGTAGACTTAAGGCAGTCTTCACCTCATGCCCTCTTTCGACATTCTGGGCAGCATTGATGCAGGAGTACCCGCAACTGTGTGACGTAGCCTTGAAACTGCTCATCCCATTCGCATCGACCTACTTGTGTGAGGCAGGATTTTCAAAAATGACTGCGCTCAAAACGAAATATCGCAATCGTGCGCAAATTGAGGATGACTTGAGACTGTGCTTGTCAAACATTTCGCCAAGAATCGAGGATCTTTGTAAGGCAAAGCAGGCTCAGGTCTCGCATTAACGCAAATGCAGATCACAAAGGCACAGTAAAAAGTAAAACCTAAATTCACGCCTGGTCCCAATTCCCAATGATATCAATAGCCAGCTAATGATAAGCCTAATAAAATACCTAATAAAAACACTAATAATAATAATAATAATAATAATAATAATAATAATAATGCCTATTAATAATAATAATAGCATAATAATAATAATAATAATAATAATAATATCAACAACCAACAACAGCAATAATAATAATAATAATAATAATAATAATGCCTGAAAGAACATAAGTCTTGTACTACTGCCAACAGCTTAGTAATGATAATAGGCCATAATAATAATAATAATAATTATAATAATTATAATTATAATAATGCCCGAAAGCAGATTAGAAATGTGGTGCTACTGCCAATTATAACAATAGCCTAATAATGATAATAGGCCTATGTATTTCTATGGAATGGATAATGCTACTACTGCTGCTACTGCTACTACTACTACTACTACTACTACTACTACTAATAATAATGATAATGATAATAATAATAATAATCTAGCCCGGGGCTATCTATCTATCTATCTATCTATCTATCTATCTATCTATCTATCTATCTATCTATCTATCTATCTATCTATCGGTCGATATAAGGTGCTGTAGGTCGGGTGGCGTCACTGCGGGTGAGTGTGTTTTGGGGGGGGGGGGGGGGGGGGGGATGGGGGCGGGGCGCGAAGAGGGGCCCCCAACTGCAATGAACCAGCTTTGGTGGGGCCCAGGTTGCAAAAGGTTGAGAACCCCTGTGATAGATGATTTATGGGAGGATGTATTCCTGTTCTCTCCCTCTGTGATCCTCTTTTCTAAAGGAAAATTTAAGCAGCCTAGAATAAAAGAAAACATAATTTGGTACCGTTACTGTATGATTATTGTACATATGATATTGTATTTAGATTTGTTGTAAGTTTGTAATTCTTTTGTTCCTTATAAATGATTGTTTTTACTTTATATTCTGCACACAGATAATTCGACTTGCAGCTTAGAGATTTGCAATTTAAGTTCATGTTCTGCGTGAAGAGAAAATGGCTGCATGCCACAAACTCCTTCAGAGAACATCAGCAATTCTCCACATCTCTCAATTTATGTTGACATTTTCACCCCTCCCCCCTCCTCCCCAAGCTACTTGTCTGCTAAAGACAGACTGGAAGAACCCTCCTTCCCTCCTTCCCCCTGAGCATTTCAATGCAGCGTTGGCCTGGAAAAGGGCAGTGTTGCCCCGGGACAAGACAAATGTGAGCTATAGTCAGTTAAAAACTACAGACAGCTGACGAAGCCCTATTCTGACTGGATAGATTTGACACGGAGAGGAGGGGTGATGTAATTATTACTAGGGATTATAGTCCCATCTCACACTGTCATGGAGTGTACGTGCAAAAATCTGGAAAGATTATGGCATAGTTTACTTTCTATAAAAGGACGTGTAGAAATAACCTGAGGTTAGAAATAAACCCGAACTGACACGTTGGAAAAGATTCCATTATACAGTATTCTGTGGGGGAAAATTGTGCTTTTTATTTAGTATGAAGCACTTCTTCAGGATGAACGCGTCTCCCACTGAAAGCAAAACCTCAACAAGTTTTGGCCAAATTTGAACTGTAGAACAGTTAAATATAGGGTTACAAAGGGTTTATCAGAGAAGTGATGCTTCTGGGATTTTAGGTAAGTTACTGAGTTTCTCACACAGGTAAAGCCAGAGGTGGACAAATGCCGCTTTTCCACTACAAACGCGGCTGAGTTGGGCTGAGCCGTGCCGTGCTGAGTTGGGCTGAGTCGAGCTGAGCGGGGCTGTTTAAGTTGCATTTCGACTACAACCGCGCTGAACCGTGCTGGCTGGAAGCGGGTGGACACATTGGGCGGAGTTAGCGAAAGTGGGTGGACGTCACGTGATGTCGTTAAGCAGCGCAAACAGTGACATCAGTGATCTTTTAAGCGGTAGTCTCACGACCCGGATAGTAAACAATAAACATGGAGGACATGGAGTCGTTAGTGTTGCTGGTCTTGGTGCTGTGGCTTGTTGTCACCGACAACGCCAACAGATACTGGCAAGAGCGTATAGATGAGGCGAGGCGCATAAGGCTTCAGAAATTCTCATAATTCGTAATTATTCTTCTTCCGGGTTTATGGTGTTTACAGATCCCAGCGTGCTCGCGGGGCATGTGTGGGCATGTGAGGACACTCCTGCTCACCAATCAGTGCACAGGGGAGTGTCTGCTCACGCCCCTAGCCCCACTCGGCTCGGTTTGGCTCACTTCAGCCCCACTTCAAAACGGTGCGAGTTTTAGGGGCTAAGCAGGGCTGAAGCGAGCCGAGTCGTGCTGTTCTTTGGTAGTCGAAACGTGAGCCGTGTCGGGCTGAAGCGAGCTGAAGTGAGCTGAAAAAGGGTAGTGGAAAAGGGCCAATAGTACACAACTTCATTACTTAAAGGAACAGTCCACCATACTTCCATAATGAAATATGCTCTTATCTGAATTGAGACGAGCTGCTCCGTACCTCTCCGAGCTTTGCGCGACCTCCCAGTCAGTCAGACGCGCTGTCACTCCTGTTAGCAATGTAGCTAGGCTCAGTATGGCCAATGGTATTTTTTGGGGCTGTAGTTAGATGCGACCAAACTCTTCCGCGTTTTTCCTGTTTACATAGGTTTATATGACCAGTGACATGAAACAAGTTCAGTTACACAAATTGAAACGCGGCGATTTTCTATGCTATGGAAAGTCCGCACTATAATGACAGGCGTACTGACACCTTCTGCGCGCTTCGGCAGCGCATTGATACAGAGCTCAGATATCAATGCGCTGTCGAAGCGCGCAGAAGGTGTTAGTACGCCTCTCATTATAGTGCGGACTTTCCATAGCATAGAAAATCACTACGTTTCAATTTGTGTAACTGAACTTGTTTCATGTCACTGGTCATATAAACCTATGTAAACAGGAAAAACGCGGAAGAGTTTGGTTGCATCTAACTACAGCCCCAAAAAATACCATTGGCCATACTGAGCCTAGCTACATTGCTAACAGGAGTGACAGCGCATCTGACTGACTGGGAGGTCGCGCAAAGCTCGGAGAGGTACGGAGCAGCTCGTCTCAATTCAGATAAGAGCATATTTCATTATGGAAGTACGGTGGACTATTCCTTTAAAGCAGATACACAGAACTATGGCCTCACTTTCGTTTATAAATGCCTTGAGACCTCAAGAATGGCACAGGAATAGTTTTAAGTGTTAACAATAAATCTAATACAGTAATTTTTACGATTAAAGTGAGGTAACGATTAAAGAGGTAGCAGTCTGAGTGAATCACCTTAACGTCCATAACGTCACAACAGGAAGTCTATCGGTTCAGAGCTGACTGCAACTCTGATCCTCCAATTTGAGCTAATTTATCGCCATGCCATGTAGATGTGTTGCTGGTGGGTGCAGCAACATGACAGAAGGTGGATTTATGTTGCATTCATGGCCCAAGAATGTTCAAACTGCAAAGATTTGGACGCGTTTTGTGAGAAGTTCACGGGCACATTGGGCGGCTATGAAGTGGTCTCTCCTCTGCTCTGCACATTTTACTGAAGACTCGTACGAGACCTCTGATCTGTTGAGGAGAGTTGGCTATAAGCCCGTATTGAAAGAGGGTGCAGTACCAACAATTAAATAAAAAGAAAACGACAAGGGGGCAGCACGGTGGTGTAGTGGTTAGCGCTGTCGCCTCACAGCAAGAAGGTCCTGGGTTCGAGCCCCGGGGCCGGCGAGGGCCTTTCTGTGTGGAGTTTGCATGTTCTCCCCGTGTCCGCGTGGGTTTCCTCCGGGTGCTCCGGTTTCCCCCACAGTCCAAAGACATGCAGGTTAGGTTAACTGGTGACTCTAAATTGACCGTAGGTGTGAATGTGAGTGTGAATGGTTGTCTGTGTCTATGTGTCAGCCCTGTGATGACCTGGTGACTTGTCCAGGGTGTACCCCGCCTTTCGCCCGTAGTCAGCTGGGATAGGCTCCAGCTTGCCTGTGACCCTGCAGAAGGATAAAGCGGCTAGAGATAATGAGATGAGAAAACGACAAGAAAAGGAAAGTATTTTATTTATTTATTTATGGTATTTTTGGCGGCACGGTGGTGTAGTGGTTAGCGCTGTCGCCTCACAGCAAGAAGGTCCGGGTTCGAGCCCTGTGGCCGGCGAGGGCCTTTCTGTGCGGAGTTTGCATGTTCTCCCCGTGTCCGCGTGGGTTTCCTCCGGGTGCTCTGGTTTCCCCCACAGTCCAAAGACATGCAGGTTAGGTTAACTGGTGACTCTAAATTGACTGTAGGTGTGAATGTGAGTGTGAATGCTTGTCTGTGTCTATGTGTCAGCCCTGTGATCACCTGGCGACTTGTCCAGGGTGTACCCCGCCTTTCACCCGTAGTCAGCTGGGATAGGCTCCAGCTTGCCTGCGACCCCTGTAGGACAGGATAAGTGGCTGCAGATAATGGATGGATGGATGGATGGATAGTATCTCCATCCTTGACTCTTGTATGCTGCATAAATGGGAATAATATATATATATATATATATATATATATATATATATATATATATATATAATTTTTTTTTTGAGTGTTAAAATCGACCGCAAAGTTGGCATTCGAGCCGCCCTGCTGAGCCAGCCAGCCCTGAGCGCGTGACGTCACAGCAGTAACCGGTTTTAAGGCCGAGACCTTTTACAGCTATAGACCAAAGTCATATAAATAAAAATTTATGGTGAAAGTAAGAAATACCGTTACCGACTTGCTCAACTAAGACTGATTTGACTTCATTGATTGTGGGTTGACTCTCATTAAAACAGGATGGGTGTTATAACTTATGCAACATACATGTACATGCATGGATTTTCACTGATCAAACGTAAAAGGCTAATTAAATAATCAGATGAACTGAGACGATCACATTCTGAAGCAAATTAAATAATCTTATACCATAACTTAAACACACATCACAAGTTACATGTATTAATCTAAATGCAGGTAAACAACATCTCATCTCATCTCATTATCTCTAGCCGCTTTATCCTGTTCTACAGGGTCGCAGGCAAGCTGGAGCCTATCCCAGCTGACTACGGGCGAAAGGCGGGGTACACCCTGGACAAGTCGCCAGGTCATCACAGGGCTGACACATAGACACAGACAACCATTCACACTCACATTCACACCTACGGTCAATTTAGAGTCACCAGTTAGCCTAACCTGCATGTCTTTGGACTGTGGGGGAAACCGGAGCACCCGGAGGAAACCCACGCAGACACGGGGAGAACATGCAAACTCTGCACAGAAAGGCCCTCGCCGGCCACGGGGCTCGAACCCAGGACCTTCTTGCTGTGAGGCGACAGCACTAACCACTACACCACCGTGCCGCCCCATTTTGCAGTTTTAAGGTTTTAAAAGTATTCATGCTCTTTTTAGTGTGACATCCATACACACATTATGAAGACACTCCCATCTCTGTGATTTATATCAAAATGGCTTATCCCATGTGAATCGATGATGATAATAATAATAATAATAATTACAACAGACATTCCCTGGCAATATTACTTAACAGAAGTCCGTCCGGAAAGATGCATTTGTTACATGAGAACACAGTGAAACACGGAGGAAAAAAGACGATTTGTGGCTTCATTTTTAACTGCTGTCCCAAATTATTCTGTACTGGTATCGTGCGCATCATTCTCAAGGAGAAAGAAAGTCTCAGGTTCTGAACGCAGCAGGGACTACAGCGTGAAATCGAAGCTTAAATGCAGCAACACTAGTTTCTCTTGCTTCAGCACTTTAGAGAATTTGTTTTGAGGCAATCTGAGCCGTTTCCTTATATAGACTATAGGACACATTGCTGGGGAGAAAGCATGAAGAAGTCAAAATGAGCCTAAATTGCAGAATGCTTTAACCATTAATCATATGTGCATGTTTTACGCTGCCAAAATATTGCAGAGTATCTGGCGGCAAGTCCGGTGGTCTATTATTATCATTCATTGGAAAGACAAAAATTCACCTCGAGATTTTCCATAATTCTTTCCCCTCATCCTACTTTTTTAAAACTGTCATTCATATTTACTGTGGTCTCCTACGACATTACACTGTGAAAAGAATTAATGGACTCTTTCACTGCGCTGTCAAGCAATAAGCTCAGTGTCGGGTTATTTTTATTGTAAATGATCATTTCCCTGGCGGCACTGTGGCGCACCGAGTAGTTTTAATGCCTTGCGGCTCCAGAGTCCAATCCTGAGCTCGGGTTACTGTCTGCGTGGGGTTTTCTTTTGGGTTCTATGGTTTCCTCCCACCTCAAGGATTAGTTATGCTAAAATTGCCCCGAGTTGAGACCACCCCTGTGTCCGAAATCACTCCCTATGGACTATATAGTGCGTTCGCCATTTTGTAGTGCTGTCCAGATGTATCGTGAGAATTATTACACCCTATATAGTGCACTCAAAGTATCCCATAATGCATCATGAAAAGTAGTGTACAACCGATGGTCACTAACCAAGCAATATATCCCATCATGCATTACGGTGGCGCTGAAAAA
The DNA here is from genome assembly GCF_027579695.1 of Neoarius graeffei. Taxonomy (NCBI): domain Eukaryota; kingdom Metazoa; phylum Chordata; class Actinopteri; order Siluriformes; family Ariidae; genus Neoarius; species Neoarius graeffei. The sequence goes on along the minus strand of NC_083596.1, from coordinate 19,248,573 downwards.
AAAACAAAAAGGCAGATGACAGAGAGAAGCAACCAGTGCAGCAACGAGAGTAATGAACGTAGTGTGCTGGGGGTGAATGGACGGAGGAAGAAACGCATTATAAACGGACATTCAAGTACAATTAAAAATAGTAAGAGAATAGAAAATAAGCTAAAATAGAATAAGGCAGATAAAATGCAAGAATAAAGGTTACAGTGCAGAGTGAAGAATTAATCAAAAGCCTCAAATTTGATTTCATAAAGGGCAAAAAAGAAAGTATTCAGCCTTGATTTAAAAGAACTGAAAGATGCAGTGTGTCCGAAATCGCTCACTCGCTCACTACTTCCTACTCACTATATAGGGAATTACTATATAGAGGACCATACAGTGAGCTCATTGGTAAAATGAAGAAACGCTTTCGGACACTACTCCGCCGCGCTGGTATTTACGTCATTACTGTCGCGCAATTAAAACGTGCCAGATCAGTCGGCTGGTGGGTTTTCAAAATAATAAACACATGCGTGTATTTTTGTGATAAATCCATATTATACTGAGCGTATTTCCCACATTAATCAATACAAAATACCTGCATCGTTCAGTTCTTTTAAATCAAGGCTGAATATTTTCTTCTTCGCCGCTGCCTTTTATTAAATCAAATCTGAGACTTTTAATTTGATTTCTTTCAGCGCGACCGCAATGCATGATGGGATATATTGCTTTGGTTAGTCACCATCGGTTGTACACTACTTTTCGTGATGCATTGTGGGATACTTTGAGTGCACTATATAGGATGGAAATAATCCTCACTAAGGTTTGGGTCAGCACTACAAAATGGCGTCCTCACTATATAGTGCCCTATATAGTGAGTAGGGAGCGATTTCGGACACAGGGAAAGTACTTTGTATTTATTAATGTGGGAAATACGCTCAGTATAATATGTATTTATCACAAAAATACGTGGATGTATTTACCAGCCGACTGATCTGGCACGTTTTAATTGTGCAACGGTAGTGATAGGTAAATAAAGGCGTGACGGAGTAGTGTCTGAAAGTGTTTTTTCATGAGCTCACTATATAGTCCTCTTTATCCTCCTGAGAACCAATCCATAGACTTGTGTCCTCTGTAGTTGATATTTGTTTTACGTGCACACCCTCTTACTCATCTCATTATCTCTAGCCGCTTTATCCTGTCCTACAGGGTCGCAGGCAAGCTGGAGCCTATCCCAGCTGACTACGGGCGAAAGGCGGGGTACACCCTGGACAAGTCGCCAGGTCATCACAGGGCTGACACTTATGCCGCTTTTCCACTACCAACGCGGCTGAGCCGTGCCGTGCTGAGTTGGGCTGAGTCGAGCTGAGCGGGGCTGTTGGAGTTGCATTTCGACTACAACCGCGCTGAACCGTGCTGGCTGGAAGTGGGTGGACACATTGGGTGGAGTTAGCGAAAGTGGGTGGACGTCACGTGATGTCGTTAGGCGGCACAAACAGTGACATCAGTGACCTTTTAAGCGGTAGTCTCACGACCCGGATAGTAAACAATAAACATGGAGGACATGGAGTCGTTAGTGTTGCTGGTCTTGGTGCTGTGGCTTGTTGTCACCGACAACGCCAACAGATACTGGCAAGAGCGTATAGATGAGGCGAGGCACATAAGGCTTCAGAAATTCTCGTAATTCGTAATTATTATTCTTCCGGGTTTACGGTGTTTACAGATCCCAGCGTGCTCGCGGGGCGTGTGAGGACACTCCTCCTCACCAATCAGTGCACAGGGGAGTGTCTCCTCACGCCCCTAGCCCCACTCGGCTCGGTTTGGCTCGCTTCAGCCCCACTCCAAAACCGTGCGAGTTTTGGGTGCTGAGCAGGGCTGAAGCGAGCTGAGTCGTGCTGCTCTGAGGTAGTCGAAACGCGAGCCGTGTCGGGCTGAAGTGAGCTGAAAAAGGGTAGTGGAAAAGGGCCAATAGACACAGACAACCATTCACACTCTCATTCACACCTACGGTCAATTTAGAGTCACCAGTTAACCTAACCTGCATGTCTTTGGACTGTGGGGGAAACCGGAGCACCCGGAGGGAACCCACGCGGACAACATGCAAACTCTGCACAGAAAGGCCCTCGCCGGCCACGGGGCTCGAACCCAGACCTTCTTTCTGTGAGGCGACAGCGCTAACTACTACAACACCGTGCCGCCCACCCTCTTACTCTTTCAAGCTATTCACTTGAATCCTGGTGTCGTGTAAAGAGTACATCCTGCGCTTTCCAATGATATATCATGTGACTAGGAGGGTTCTTAGTAAGGAAATCACAACAAAAGAGAAACTGAGAGACACATTTTTTTCTTGGTTCCCAGGAGGATACAGTAATTCCCTATATAGTGAGTAGGGAGTAGTGAACGAGTGAGTGATTTCGGACACAGGGCATGGGTGTGCATGGTGTCTTGCAGTGTACTGGCATCCCGTCCAGGGTGTTTTCCAGCATCTTGCCCAGCGTTCCTGGGATTGGCTCCAGATCCAGCATGGCCCTGATCAGGATGACGTGGTTACTCAAGATGAATAAATGAACAAATGATCACTTCTAAAGAAAAGAATATGAATTAATAATGCATATTTATTTACAGGACCTCAAACTGTTTGCTCTAAACGAACTAGATGGCATGATATTGCAGAATTAGCGCATCCTCTTGTGCATTGTCCTGTCATTTGGTAACCCAATTTCTTTCTAATGCTTTTAATAAATGATGTTACAGCATGGAACCATTACAGTCTTGCCAACACTAAACAACATGATAACAATAATTTAAAAAGATTTACTGGAGCATTCGGATGTGGATTAATACAAGTGACCTTGATTGTTTTTCTGGGCATCATGCCTATATGCTGTGGCTTTGGGAGTTTAAGAATGAAACCTCACCCATTTTATTTAGAAATTTAATTTCCTTCTCCTCACAGTAGGTTATATCGTTGATACTGACTGACATCTTGCTTTTTTTTTTTTTTTTGTAGTGCCTGAATATGAATCCAGCCTATCAGAGCTGAATATACTGTTACCCAGGTGTGCGTGAGGCGCCTGAGTGCGCTCCTCCTGCCTCCTTTTCCCTCTGCGCTCATTATCCAGCTCTCAGGTGGAAATCTAGACTGGTGAACTAAACGGGCAGGCAAAAATGAAATGAACAGATCAGAAAGACAAAAATAGACCCTCAAGGATAATAACGGCGCTGACGCCAGACGCAGCCAACTATTTCAATGCTAGTTTTAGGACAATAAATATCTGATTTAGAGTCTGTCAGGTGTGGAAAATGGAGTTCCTAGCAGCTCTTGGATATTAAGCATACGAATCTAGCTTGCATCAGTGAGTATTCAGCCCTTATGCTACCGTATGCAAACATCAGATAGGCGTTTGTGCCTGACGGAGTTTAGAGTATCATCTGCTATATGGAATTGTTTCAGCTGGGTTAGTTTCTTTATTTCTGGAGAGGCACACTGCAAAAAATAAAAATCTTAGGAAGTTTATTTGTCCATTTTCAAGTCAAAACATCTAGCCACCCTTATTATAAGACATAATTGCCCAATAAGCAAAACCTCATATAGCTAGAAAGGCTAGTTTTTAGACAGTCCATCTTGAAAATCTTGTATAGACAAAATGTCTTGAAAAAGTCTTATTTGGAGCACCTTTGAAAATAAAACAATTTTTTTTTAAAACAAGTAAGTACATTTTGGGGGCGGCACGGTGGTGTAATGGTTAGCGCTGTCGCCTCACAGCAAGAAGGTCCGGGTTCGAGCCCCGTGGCCGGCGAGGGCCTTTCTGTGTGGAGTTTGCATGTTCTCCCCGTGTCCGCGTGGGTTTCCTCCGGGTGCTCCGGTTTCCCCCACAGTCCAAAGACATGCAGGTTAGATTAACTGGTGACTCTAAATTGACCGTAGGTGTGAGTGTGAATGGTTGTCTGTGTCTAAGGCCAAGTTTACATTAGACCGTATCGGTCTCGTTTTCTTCGCGGATGCACTGTCCGTTTACATTAAACCGCCTGGAAACGCCGGGAAACGGGAATCCGCCAGCGTCCACGTATTCAATCCAGATCGTGTCTGGTCCGGTGCTGTGTAAACATTGAGAATACGCGGATACGCTGTGCTGAGCTCTAGCTGGCGTTGTCATTGGACAACGTCACTGTGACATCCACCTTCCTGATTCGCTAGCGTTGGTCATGTGACGCGACTGCTGAAAAACGGCGCGGACTTCCGCCTTGTATCACCTTTCATTAAAGAGTATAAAAGTATGCAAATACTGATGCAAATACTGCCCATTGTGTAGTTATGATTGTCTTTAGGCTTGCCATCCTTCCACTTGCAAGTGGTGAGTGATATGCGCTGGGATCACACACACAGCGGCTCAGTCCCGAATCACAGCTCGTGCGCTTCACTCGCGCGCTCTGTGAGCTGCGCAGGGCCGGAGTGCGCACCCTCCAGAGGGCACTCACTGTTCAGGGCGGAGTGATTTGGAGCGCAGGATGCCTGCGGAGCCGAGCGTATCCGTGTATTGGTGTTGCTGTGTGCACGCGAAGCGTATATTGGTGTTGCTGTGTGCACGCTAATCGTTTTAAAAACGTTAATCTGATGATCCGCTGATACGGTCTAATGTAAACCCCACCTATGTGTCAGCCCTGTGATGACCTGGCGACTTGTCCAGGGTGTACCCCACCTTTCGCCCGTAGTCAGCTGGGATAGGCTCCAGCTTGCCTGCGACCCTGTAGAACAGGATAAAGCGGCTACAGATAATGAGATGAGATGAGAAGTACATTTTGGACATTTGTCAAATGTGGTTCATCTTGTTTCAAGGAAAAAAACAAAACAAAGTATGCTTGTTTTGGGAATAAATGAACCCCAAAATGCATTGTTGCTTTGGCGTTGTGTAAGCACTGTAAGTCAAAATGCATAGACTTTATTTTATTTTATTTTATTTTATTTTTGGTGCCTGAGGTCCTGGGGAAGTGGAATCTTACACTGCAAAAAGTAAAATTTAACCAAGATTAAATATCTTAAATCAAGACAAAATATGCTTGTTATTTGTCTGCCAAGATAATTCTCCTTTCCAGGCAGGTTTTGTGTAAGAGTATTTCACTTACTTTAAGCATTTTTTCCCTCAATTATCTTAATAAGGTATTATAACTTGTTATTGAGATTTTATTACTGGTTATGAGTAAGTTCTGTCTTGAAATGAGAATTACCATAATTTCATCGGTGTTATATTAACCATGACAAGTTTGTCAAAGTCAGAATTTCTTATTTCAAGCATCTTATCCTTTCTTTTAATCTCTTAACACAAAACAGATAACTAAATTAAATGAATTGTTGTATTGTCAATCTGGCAACAAAAATAGGCTACAAAATGGATTGGTTTGTTGTTTTGATTTTGATTTATTTGGCGGTCTCAGTTGGTATAAACACTTACTTAAACAGAGCACACCAATACGCCCAGATGAAATAGTCAAACTGTTGGTTGGGGGACAAAGTATCTAGCATGTTAAAATGAGTAGTACAACTTTACTTGTTTTTAGTATAAATACACTAGTTTAAAGACATCTGTGGGGTTTCTAAAGCTAGATATATTTACTTCTTTTTAAAAATCTTGCCAAGTCAAATTTTTTTGTTCTGTTGGCAGATAATTTTGCTCATTTTAAGTAAAATATTCCTAATTTTATAACTTTTTTTCTTGTTTTTGTAAGCAAGCCGAAGAGATGTTTTAATGTTTGAATGTTGAAATGGGAAAAAAAAAATATAAACTTGTTGCAATGCTACACGTGTCGTCAACTTGATTCGAGATAGTCTCTGGTCTCATATCTAGAGTATTTTACTAATTACAGGTCACAAAAGGAGAATCTTTTAAGCTGGCAATGCTTAGTTGTAGAATTTAACAATCCTAATATTAGTATATTTCTCTTAAATTCAGTTTTTACTGCTAAGACTTTGTCATGAATTTAAGTGAAATACCCTTAAAATGAAATAAATAAATAAAAATGACTTGAATGGCTAAATGTAAGAAGTACGATCTTGTTATAAGAACTATTTTGATTATTTTGAGTTAATCAGATCTCGCATAATAAGTTCCCCAATCTTATTTTGGAATTATTTCATCTAAAAACAGGTTAGATTTTTCATCTTACTTTAAGAAATCTTACCAAGTCCAATTTGACTAGTTCCATTGGCAGATTTTTTTCACCTGATTCAAGCAAATATGCTTTGTTTTAATCTTTTATTTCTTATTTTTGAAAGGCCATTTTTTGCAGTGCAGTGGCAGGGCAGGGTGACAGGATGCCACATAGCCTGAGGGAATCACACACTGCCACCATGTTATCAGCTTGTAACATCCTTATGTAATAATGTCGAAACCACTTAAGCTGTCCCTGGGCTTCTGTCCTAGTATAAACACTATCCGGAAATCAGAATCCACAAATCCTACAATTAACAGTTATTCCACGAAATCGAGTCGTTCGTGAGCTGATAACTGATGAGGCGCGTAGCACCGAGCTGGCTATAAGCCATGTACGACGAGATTGAGTGGAATAACTGTTTTATTCTATCCACATTCACTGGATTTTGAGAAACAGAACATTTTTTTTTTTTTTTGCAAATTCAATAAATAAAACTTGATACAAAACGTCCGACAAAATCATTTCCGCTTAGAATGTAAACAAACCGGTGAAATGACCGGAGCAATTTGTGAAAAATGCAATAATAATGATAATTCTTAAATAAAAAATGGAAGTTCTTACCATCAAATACTTTTATTCCATATTTTGTTGGTTTTTTGTATTTTTTGTGGTTGTTTTCAAGTAGAGTTTTTTATTTCGTCCTCGGTTGGTTCAGCAACACGCTCCGTCATTTTGTTTTTCTCTACTCACGGTATATGAGCTGATAGCCTCGTAGTAGAGCGTGCGATTGCTCATATCCAGAGAATGTTGATAGAATAATACGCTTTTGTTCTGTAATAGACCATGTAAAATGGTCTGCAGATTAATTAAAAGAAAACACCACCCTGGGGGCGTCGTGGCTCGGGTGGCTGGGGCGCCGTGCCATGGGTCTGGGGACCCGGGTTCGATTCCGACCCAGGGTCATTTCCCGATCCCTCCCTGTCTCTCTCTCCCGCTCATTTCCTGTCCAATAAAGGTGAAGAAAGCCCCCCAAAAAATATCTTTAAAAAAGAAAACACCACCCTGAAAAACATGTGTATAATAAAATATTTGCGATGTGAGTAGTGATGTCGGTGCTGTATTTTCAATATTCCTGTTGAAATGTTTCAACGACCTCAAGCATACAGTCAGAATTTGATGTTATCTCCTAAAAACAAAAGAGTAAATGCTTCTTGGCATTTTCCACCGATGTTCAATATCATAGTAATGAGAAATCCAGGTTAGAAGTGGTGGAGACACAAAATGTTGGACTTCCAGAATGCAAAGCAGCGATACAACGCGCATGTTACGTCAGAGACTTGACTGAGCTTGTTAATGATCTATGCCCAGAGTACTCAACAGGCTGACTCTGGTCTGCATCCAGACCCAAACACAATTTAATCTGGACCGTGAACTAAATGTGGGGCGACACGGTAGTGTAGTGGTTAGCGCTGTCACCTTTCTGTTGCCCCTTTTCCACCAAAGCAGTTCCAGGGCTGGTTCGGGGCCAGTGCTTAGTTTGGAACCGGGTTTTCTGTTTCCACTGACAAAGAACTGGCTCTGGGGCCAGAAAAACTGGTTCCAGGCTAGCACCAACTCTCTGCTGGGCCAGAGGAAAGAACCGCTTACGTCAGCGGGGGGTGGAGTTGTTAATACCAACAACAATAACAAGACCGTGAAAGATCGCCATTTTTAAGCGACGAGAAGCAGCAGCTGTACAAACGCGAAGTCATCCATTATTATTATTGTTGTTGTTGCTGCTGCTGCTTCTTCCGTGTTGTTTTTGCTTCGATATTTGCGCCAAGGTTTATGCAAACGTAGCGACGTAACTGACGTATACAGCGACGTAATGACGTGGATTCCCTTAGCACCGCGAGCGATGGAAAAGCAAACTGGTTCTCAGCTGGCTCGCAAGTTGATTATTGTGAACCAGCACCGGCTCCGAACCAGCCCTGGAACTGATTTGGTGGAAAAGAGGCATGAGTGGAGTTTGCATGTTCTCCCCGTGTCTGCGTGGGTTTCCTGCGGGTGCTCCGGTTTCCCCCGCAGTTCAACTACATGTAGTTAGGTTAACTGGCTACTCTAAATTGTCCATGTGTGTGAATGGTTGTTTCCCAAGCCCAGAAATGGGACGGTTGCAGCAGGAAGGGCATCCAGCGTAAAGCTATGCTCCAATTAATATGACACATGGCTCAATAGTTTCTACATGGACCCCGACCTGGCAACTGTGTTGGACAAGAGAGAAGAAGATGATGATGACTGCGCACTAAATCTGCATGCTAATTTAATTGATATCTAAGTGAGTCTTAATAGCACATAAAACATTCCGTGCTGTTTTTCTAGAGATCCCGCACTGTTGACTCGTTAAAGCACCTCACTTTCTTCTGTCCTCTGTCAGGTCCAATCACAGCAGCATCTCTTTTACCCCTTTTCCACCAGATCAGTTCCAGGGCTGGTTCGGGGCCAGTGCTGGTGCTGGTTCACAACTTGTTCAACTAGCGAGCCAGGCTGAGAACCAGTTTGCTTTTCCATAGCTCGCGGTGCTAAGGGGAGCCACTGTGAAGAGTGGCAACATGAAACGCCATTATGACACCAGACATGCACATTTTGAACAAAATTATCACCAGACCACAGAGGTGAGAACCACAAAACTAAACCAGGTGAAATCACCATATCAAGCTACAACCAGGATAATAGTTAAATCCACGACACAGCAAGAGCGGGCAATGGAGGCCTCGCTAAGACTGGCATGATCTTAATTTCCCTGAGGGAACCCTCCCAAAGGGATCAATAAAGTTTTATCTAATCTAATCTAATGAGTCTTGGTTAAACACCAAAAGCCCTTCTGTGATGCAGAAATAATCAAAGAATATGGGTGAAGCAATGGATGCCATGCTTGAAGGAAAACAAAAGGATGAAATTATACAGAAAGTAAACCAAATACTCTGTTCAGATTCCACTGCAGCAAGACAAATCAAAATACTTGCTGAAGATTTGCTTGAACAACTTGGCGCTGCTGTTAAAAAAAAAAAAGACGCAAAATTAATTTCACTGGCTGTGCATGAATCTACAGACAATACACAGATGATGGTCTTTGTTAGATTTTTTGATGAAGTAAACGGAGATTTTTTTTTGAACATGCGTTAAGTCTCTCAAACTTACATGGACACAAGATGGGAGGACATTTATGAAGCAGTAATGCAGATGCTGAGTGATGGAGGGATAGACCTGAAGCATGTTGTGTCCATGGCTACTGATGGAGCTCCATCCATGACTGGGAGAGAGAGGGGATTAGTGCTGTGCTTGAAAGCTCACCATCCTGACCTGACAGCATGCCAATGCATAATCCACCAGAGATATGTCTGTGAAGGTTCTGAGTCATCCAGGTCATCGTAAACCGTAGGTGCCAAAGAAGACAACTGGACTTACTTGAAATTCTTGAAGACGTTTCACCTCTCATCCGAAAGGCTTCTTCAGTTCTGTCTTACTAGTGGGGAGTTCCAGGTATTTATCCTCTAGTGGACCAAAAGCAAACCTAAGGAGAGTCGTAGAGGTCACATGGGTCGTTGACCCTGTCAGTTATCCTGTAGGTGTTGGAGTTACTAGAGGCTGGGTGTGAATGGTGTTAGCAGCCTAGAGGGTCGTTAGGGTGATCTGTGGGTCGTTGGCTTTCTGCCATCATGTGAGTCGTTGAAGTCAGCTGAGTCTTGGGCCAAGTTTACATTAGGCCGTATCTGTCTCGTTTTCTTTGCGGATGCACTGTCCGTTCACATTAAAACGCCGGGAAACGCTGGGAAATGGGAATCTGCCAGAGCCCACGTATTCAATCCAGTTCGTGTTTGGTCCGGTGCTGTGTAAACATTGAGGATACGCAGATACGCTGTGCTGAGCTCTAGCTGACGTCGTCATTGGACAACGTCACTGTGACATCCACCTTCCTGATTCGCTGGCGTTGGTCATGTGACGCGACTGCTGAAAAACGGCGCGGACTTCCGCCTTGTATCACCTTTCATTAAAGAGTATAAAAGTATGAAAATACTGCAAATACTGATGCAAATACTGCCCATTGTGTAGTTATGATTGTCTTTAGGCTTGCCATCCTTCCACTTGCAAGTGGTGAGTGACTTGCGCATGCCCGATATGCGCTGGGATCACACACACAGCGGCTCAGTCCCGAATCACTGCTCGTGCGCTTCACTCGCGCGCTCTGTGAGCTGCGCAGGGCCGGAGTGCGCACCCTCCAGAGGGCACTCGCTGTTCAGGGCGGAGTGATTTGGAGCGCAGCCGCTGAGGAGGAAGCGCTGAGCCGCACTGACACATTTCAACTTGCGTGCCGTCTAATTAGTCATGTGATTAGCGTATCCGTGTATTGGCGTTGCTGTGTGCACGTGAATCGTGTATTGGCGTTGCTGTGTGCACGCGAATCGTTTTTAAAAACGTTAATCTGATGATCCGCTGATACGGTCTAATGTAAACCCCACCTTGGTGTGGATGTGTATTCAGTTGTCTGGGAAGTGTGCCAAGGACTGCATTGTATGTGGCTGATAAGTGGTGTCTCAGACCACCTCCTCTGTTCAGTGATGGTCATTCCAGGTTGACAAAGATGGCTTCTTTTACTCCTCTTTCAAACCACCAGTCTTCTTTGGCTAAAATGTGTACATTGCAGTCCTGAAAGGAGTGGCCTTTGTTGAGATGAAGATAGACTGCAGAGTCTTGGCCTGAGGAACTGGCTCTCCTCTGTTGAGCCATGCACTTGTGAAGCGGTTGTTTCGTCTCCTCAATGTACAGGTCTACGCATTCTTCACCACATTGAATTGCGTACACTACGTTATCCTGTTTGTGCTTGGGTATTCTGTCCTTAGGGTGGACCAATTTCTGCCTCAGTGTGTTACTGGGTCTGAAGTGTGCAGGGATGCTGTGTTTGTAGAAGATCCCCCTGAGTTTCTCAGATAGTCCATAAATGTTCTTGTGTTTGTTGCTGTTTTCTTCCCTGTCCATTATGTTTCTTTTCCTGGTCTTGACGAAAGCCCAGTTGGGATACCCGCACTTCTGAAGTACGTCCTTGATGTGTCCTTCGTTGACACTGTTGACACTGCTAACACCATTCACTCCCGGCCTTCAGTGATCCCATCTCAACCTCCAGGATGACTGAGAGGGTCAACGACCCATGTGACCTCAACAACTCAACTTAGGGTTGCTTTTGGTCCACTAGAGGATAAATACCTGGAACTCCCCACTAGTCAGACAGAACTGAAGAAGCCTTTCGGATGAGAGCTGAAACATCTTCAAGAATTTCAAGCAAGTCCAGTTGCCTTCTTTAGCACCTACAATCCACCAGAGAGTTTTGTGTGCCAGTCTTGGAGAAAGGTACTCGGTAGTCATGACAACAGTGATGAGACTTATGAACTATGCTCATTCCTGATAGAGGTCAGTGCAACTTTTGATGATTTGCTCCTTCACAAAAATGTTAGGTGGCTCGGTAAGGAGGGTACTGGAATGGTTTTAGGCCATTCTGAAAGAACTGCATATTTTTCTGTTGAATCAAGAGTACAAAAGCTAAACAGTTTGTGGATTCATGCAGAATGATGAGAAAATGGAGGTGTTTGTATTTCTGACTGATATAACATCCCATCTTAATGATCTAAATGTCAAGCTCCAGGGCAGAAGTAACACAATGCGTGACCTTATGTCAGCAGCCCGTGCTTTCCAGAGGAAGCTGGAGGTATTCAAATGTGATGTACAGGAGAGCCTGCTTCACTTCCCAAAGCTTTTGGAACAAACCAAAGAGAAACATCACCATAATAATCATGTTGAATTTTTGGAGAAACTGATTTCAAAATTTCACAAATCACCTTGAAGACTTCTCCCTAGGAGAACAAGTTCTGCTGTGCATGGAAAATCCATTTCTAGTCAGAAATGTTGCAGCATTCTCAATGGAGGCCCAGAATATTTGTCCATGGGTTAGTGCAGGCTTGTAGTTCTGGGGTCCAGGACTCGGACTCAAGTCCGACTCATGCCCTAATTTTAAGGACTCATGACTTGACTTGGACTTGAGCACTGATGACTCGGACTTGGACTCGGACTCGTGCGTTAACTGCATTCGGACGCGTAAATTGGAGACGAGGACTTGGATTTTTTCCTTTATGTTTTTGGAACATGCCTGGAGAGAAGCCCCTAGGATTGTTCACTTTGCTTATACAGACTTCTCACGCAGTGGGAAAAAAATGCACTGCTGTGTGTTCTATATGTAGAAGAACTACCGAGGAGACGACGGGGACAACCTCGAACTTCAATCATTTGGCAAGACTACAGCCAGGGAAGTGAGTGACACACTATTGCCGCTTTTCCACTACCAACGCGGCTGAGTTGGGCTGAGCCGTGCCGTGCTGAGTTGGGCTGAGTCGAGCTGAGTGGGGCTGTTGGAGCTGCATTTCGACTACAACCGCGCTGAACCGTGCTGGCTGGAAGTTGGTGGACACATTGGGTGGAGTTAGCGAAAGTGGGTGGACGTCACGTGATGTCGTTAGGCGGCGCAAACAGTGACATCAGTGACCTTTTAAGCGGTAGTCTCACGACCCGGATAGTAAACAATAAACATGGAGGACATGGAGTCGTTAGTGTTGCTGGTCTTGGTGCTGTGGCTTGTTGTCACCGACAACGCCAACAGATACTAGCAAGAGCGTATAGATGAGGCGAGGCGCATAAGGCTTCAGAAATTCTCGTAATTCGTAATTATTATTCTTCCGGGTTTACGGTGTTTACAGATCCCGGTGTGTGGGCATGTGAGGACACTCCTCCTCACCAATCAGTGCACAGGGGAGTGTCTGCTCACGCCCCTAGCCCCACTCGGCTTGATTTGGCTCGCTTCAGCCCCACTCCAAAGCCGTGCGAGTTTTGGGTGCTGAGTAGGGCTAAAGCGAGCTGAGTCATGCTGCTCTGAGGTAGTCGAAACGCGAGCTGTGTCGGGCTGAAGTGAGCTGAAGTGAGCTGAAAAAGGGTAGTGGAAAAGGGCCATATGTTCATTGCTCTGTTGATAGCGGGGCTTGCTTGCTGAGCGATGAACTACCTAGCTAGTGTTAACCCTCTCTCATGTTATTTGCCCTGTTGATAGAGGGCTGGGCTTGCTGAGCGATGAACAAGCTTTTTATCTGTAGCCTATGAACTAAAATGGGGCCGTCAGTGGGGCGGTAACGTTAGTCCAACACAGTAGCAGAGACGCTTTCACATAAAGGCAGCAACAGCCATCGTCAGCTGGTGCGGATGGAGTCTTGTTCTCCAACTCAACTCGGATTAATAGTGGACTTGACTCGACTCGAAATTTTCTTTAATGACTTGGACTTGACTCGGACTTGAACACTGGGGACTCGAGACTGGACTCGGACTCGAGGTTTAATGACTCAACTACAACACTGTAGTGGTGCTTGTCTTCAAACTGCTCCAAGAAAACCTCGCTTTGCAGGAAGCTTACCGTGATGCTGTCACTTTTTGGACGAAGGTGGTGACTGCAACGGGTTTTCCTGTCCTTCAAAAGATGGCCCTTCAACTTCTCATAATGTTTCCCTCAACATATTGTTGTGAATTGGCCTTTTCAGTTATGAATATGGTGAAGGACTCGTACCACAGCAGATTCACTAATGAACACTTGCATCAGTGGCCTGGGCCTCATACCTTTTTACAGAAATAAAAGTGCCACTTCTCTCATTACAACTGCAACACTTTTTGGATATAGTTTGATAATTTTTGCTACGTATGGGACTTTTTTTTAGTTCTGTTCTTGGTGGGGTTTTGTTTGATTGACCTTCATTTCTCTGGACCTTCAACTGAATGGAAATTTTGGACATTTGAGTAAGATCCCTGATCTGCGCAATGGCTAGTACGATGGTGTTGATGGCAGTATTAGCATGAATGTTGAAGGTTTGTTGAAGTAAGTTTAAGCCAAAAAAGTTCAACCAAAATTTAATCATAGCATAAATCTTTTTGCACAGTTTAAGATGACATATTAACCCCTTCAATGCCCTTGGACAAGTCACGTCCGTCATGAAATCTTTTACCGCTGTGCCTTATGATGTATGCTACTCGTCATAAACACCTCCTTTCATGTACCTTACATGGCACATTACTTTTACTTCACAGTGGCACATTACTGTGAAGCCGTGTTCACATATATACCGGTACGATAGTGGTATAACTGTATCGATACAAAGTATGCCGGTACAGTTTAGTGCATCTGTCCACACTAGCGAGAAATGTTTGCGGTTTTCTTTCACGGTAGTTGAAATGCGTGTGCGCGAAATGTTTCCGTGGTTACCGAGTAACTTCCTTCCGAGAATATGGCGGATGAAACAACGCGTGTGTGCTTTTTGTTGTCAATGTACAGTCTGTATTTCTGGTGGTCATTTATTCAGTCGAATCGTATAAAACGCACGAGGCAGTTGAGAAAGAAACGAACGAATCTCCGTTCTTCACTATTTTATTCAGCGAAGACATCGATTGAGGTGTGTGACTTTGCGCATGCGCATTATATTTGTATTGATACAGAGCCGCTTCATCTGTCCACACTACAGCGAAGCACTACAGTACCGATACTGTACCGGTACGAAACCCATACATTTGTGGGTTTCGTACCGATACAGTTATACCGCTACAGTTATACCGCTACAGTACTGGTATAGTTGCTAGTGTGGACAGGTGTTGCGGTACGAAAGTAGTATCGTATCGGTACAAAATCCCTAGTGTGGACAGGGTACTAGTGGTTAGCATGTTCGCCTCTTGATTGGGAGATCGTGAGTTCTATTCACAGTCGGGTCATACCAAAGACCATCATAAAAATGGTACCCAGTTACTTGGAATGCATGGACCCTTGGTGTACATTGTGTTTTCAAGTACTAGTAATTCACGTTTAGGCCAAGAAAAAATAATTGTTTGTTTCCGGTTACCCGACCGACCGTTTAAAAAATGCCCCGACCCTAGACTTTTTTGTTAGATGTTTAAAAAAAAAATGTATTTTCGCCGACCAACAATAAATAAAAAAAAAAAAAATCTGCATTACGATTTGCATAATATTGTCGATCTGACAAGTGACTAATTCTAAAACGCATATATCGGACAAGAAACGCTCATTGATTTCTCACGGCCTCAATCTGACGTCATGACCTCTTTCAGGGAAACTCCGGCTTGTGTTGTACACAACGCTAGGCATCATGGCGGCCAACGAAGTGTTCTCGATTACCGTGATCGGTTGCGACCACACGGAAGATTGTAAGACAATAAGTTCATTTTATAAGTTTTCAACTGTAAAAGAACTCTACGAACATTATCATCCTCCGCTGGACGAGTCATGCAAACGGTATACACACAGCGCCCAGGCTAACGGCGGTATCGATATCACGATGTTCTTTGTATTCATATTAAACATACAAGTTCACAACATAGTGTTCCTAATAAAGTTAAGGTTCAACATTTGTAGTTATGTTTATAGTTCCTTTAAGCGTCCGAGCACTGCATATTTTATCCATGGGCTCCGAATCCTGTATTCCACAAGCTTCACTGGTTTTCTTAGGCCTGGTTCTGGATGGTTGAGTCACAGAATGACACTTCCCCACTATGTGCCACTGTTTGTCCCACACCTAAAATTTATTTAAAAAAAAAACCTACCTACCCGGTATTTTGTGTGATAAAAAAAAAATAAATAAAATAAAAAGAACTACCTACCTACCCTGTTTTTTTTCAAGATGTAATAGGAAACAAACAATTATTTTTTCTTGGCCTTATGGGCAGGTTCTCATTGACGAGACCCGTTGTCTTGGATGTTTTTGATTACTAAAGTTATTTTTACTCTACTACAGTGTTTTTTGTGATTTTCCTATACAAATATTAAAAATATAAAGTTCTGAACAAGTTAGAGAAAGATTATCAAAATACCCCAATTTTGACCTATTTTTGTCCGATATGCCCGGCACATTACAATTAATTATGGGTGGCGGCCAAGGGGTTAATTATAAATACTGATATGGAATGAACTTGGGGTGCTTTTTTTCTCCCCCTTTAAAGTAAATGCCTATTTTTCTCAATTTCACGATTGTATCCTTGTTGTTAGGGCAGGTTGTAAAAGTATACATTCTAAGACTCCGTGCGTTCAAGTATTGTCAGGTCTGGAAGGTGTCTGATGCAAGAAGTATCAATTAATTTGAACTAGGCTCGTGCATATTAATTTTTTCCCCCCGGTTGCGATTTACCATTTTAAAAATTGTGATAAAACATTTAATAACCCAGAACTGTGTAAAGGGGCGGCACGGTGGTGTAGTGGTTAGCGCTGTTGCCTCACAGCAAGAAGGTCCTGGGTTCGAGCCCCGGGGCCGGCGAGGGCCTTTCTGTGTGGAGTTTGCATGTTCTCCCCGTGTCCGCGTGGGTTTCCTCCGGGTGCTCCGGTTTCCCCCACAGTCCAAAGACATGCAGGTTAGGTTAACTGGTGACTCTAAATTGACCGTAGGTGTGAATGTGAGTGTGAATGGTTGTCTGTGTCTATGTGTCAGCCCTGTGATGACCTGGCGACTTGTCCAGGGTGTACCCCGCCTTTCGCCCGTAGTCAGCTGGGATAGGCTCCAGCTTGCCTGCGACCCTGTAGAACAGGATAAAGCGGCTAGAGATGATATGAGATGAGAACTGTGTAAACTGCCTAAAAAAGACGGGTAAACAAACATTTCTATTATTTCAAGTTTAAAGGGCTGATGACACGAACATGACTCTATGCAATTTCTTAAATAAACTATACAACACGGCAAACATGTTAGATTTCTGTTATAATTACGTGAAAAGAAGCTGTTGTTACGCGAATATCCAACTTTTAATTGCACAGCGCAAGAAAACTGGGTCCATGGCTCGCGGCCATGTTGTGACGTCAGCGGAAGAACACGCCGCGGTTCACTGGCTGTTCTACTCAATGGAAATGGCGCATGAAAACGCCGGTGAACTCTCTAGTGCTAGCTCTTCAACAACCAAATACTGGTACTTTAAGCAGTGATCATGATGGCATGATTGTATCTGATTTTAAATAAATGAGATTGATAATAATGTGAATGTTCACAACTAGTACATACAAACTCTGCAGCTTCTGATTCAGCAGCTGCGTCATACTCCGCAAAAACATCAGCAAGAACCTACAATATAAATGGAAATGCAATACACTAAGCTCAAATGACTTTTGGAAAGTATAATTTCTACATTTTTTCTACATATTCTTGAAGTCGGTCATCGGGGTACTTGCTACCGTTCCCTAACAACGCATGGCAAAGGGTAAAGTGTAGTGTTGCTACGAGTACTTGCTAAAGCCTCCGGTGGAAGATCCTCGATGTGCTGATAAGACATACAGTTCTATAAAACACACAAGTGTCACGATAATCACAAAACAGATGCAAATTGTTAAAATACCTAATTTTTAAGCAATCATGTATTGATCTCTTCCGAATAGAATCTATGATAGCCTACCCTCTTTACCCTTTGCCTCTCGTTGCTAGGCGGCAGTCACATGAAAGCCGCAAGCTTTCACAAGCAAACACATGACTGATATCACGCCGACTTTATGATTACATTTATGATTATCATGAACATGTACTCTATGATGTGTACTCTATGAGCACTCTGGAGCGAGTCACTTCCAAGATGGCCGCGCAGACCACATGGTTACTATTTTTAGCATCATGTCGGAGCACTCTATAGCTCTACGTACCTTTATCTTATGTCGTTTCTCAACACATGTTCTGACAGGAAGACTGTCTTTGGAGGAGTCGCCTTGTCCCAGGCGACTGCTGGATCCGGCATAGCTACT
Source organism: Neoarius graeffei (assembly GCF_027579695.1). Taxonomy (NCBI): domain Eukaryota; kingdom Metazoa; phylum Chordata; class Actinopteri; order Siluriformes; family Ariidae; genus Neoarius; species Neoarius graeffei. The sequence goes on along the minus strand of NC_083596.1, from coordinate 19,230,614 downwards.
AGTAGACCCCCTCCGGAATACTGTAGGCACTGCTGATGGTAGCAGCACACGTTTGTGCTGAACTGAACACCCAAGAGATTCCTTTAAGCTGGGAAGGGTGTCAAAACAATCCAAATCGAAGTGTTCAGAGCACAGGACGGATGTTGGCGAGGGCTCCCACTTGTCACGAGTGCGCCTGACTTGCTTCACCCACTTCGCATGCAGCTCGGGATCTCTGGGAAACTTGAATAAACTTACCCCATCCTTGTGGGTTTTGGAGCAAAAGCCGGCAACACAACGCGAAGGCATAATAACTATATATATATATATATATATATATATATATATATATATATATATATATATAAAGTATAATAATGTCTAATAAAAATACTAATAATGATAAACTGAACACCTGCCGCATCAACAACAAACTGGTAAGTTAGGAGGAAGGTTCTTTCGCTGACGTCATATAGCTCCTCCTCCTCTTTCGTCTCCTGGGTGCTGCAGCCCCGTCAAATTTGCCCAAATAGCCGTGTTTTTTATCATAACTTGTAAAATAGGCGCCTTCGTGAATTAATATATGGATCATCGGGAATTACTTTTTATGTTATAAAACATTGCCAAAGATGTCAAAAACATGTCATCAGCACTTTAAGGAGAGTAGGGGAGGGCGTAATAATATTAACACCTGTGTAGTCGGGAGCTGCTTGCAGGCAGTGGCAATTATGAAAACTCAGATGGATGGTGGATTTTTACATAATTTTTCATGAATGTGTAGTAGGGGTGTGCAAAAATATCGATACGGCGATATATCGCGATACTTTGTCTTCTGATTCAATATCGATACTCAAAATTTGAATATCGATATTTTTTCAAATAATAAATCATGTTTCAGACGGGTTGTAAATCCAGTACGACTTCCGCACCTCCGCTCCGCGAGGTGTCGCTGTGCCGCTCCCTCACTGCAAGGCACTCTTCGTCTTCTCTTTTTTCCCCGGCGGTTGCAGTGAGGAAAAAAAACAAGCAAGCATGGCTGTTAACGTAAACCTAGAGACGCCGCCGAACTTTAAGGCAGATGTTTGGAGGCACTTTGGATTCCAAAGGAAAGGAGAAAAAAACAGTGAGCCGGTGTTCTGTAAAGTTATCCTACCTCTTGGATTTGTCCTACCAAGCCTACTGCGCATGCGCGAAATCCAGGAGGGTAGGAAAATTCAACAGTAGTTTTGTTCTACCGATCAGCTGGGCTGATAGAAAATCGGTGAGTATTTCACGCATTTGCCGATTTTTATGTTTTGTGCGTATTGGTCGAGTCTTTGGCCTAGTCAAATAATTTGTAATGCCTTGTTTTGAATAATAAACTGGTCTGTATGAGAACTTGCTAATTCATGTGTTCTGCGCATGCGCAGTAGGCTTCGCGCATGCGCAGTAGGAGACTAAGCTGCACACTGCACTTTTCAATGTGTTTCAGACAGTGACTACGTTTACATGCACGTCCAAATTGAGCTGCTGTCGGTAATCGAGCAAAGGGTCCCAGCAGGGGTGCCAGAGAAATCCAATCCTACATGCACAAGTGAAATCGGGCTATTGTGCAAGGTGCATTGTGCACCCGAGCCACACGTGGCGCTACACGCCCCATCGTGTTGGTACACTTCCGGTTGTCGTCATGAAGAAGAGCTATAGTGTTGCCAGATACTGCTGACGTTTTCCAGCCCAAAACATGTTCAAATCCGCTAAAATGCACTTAAAACCCCCAATCTGGCAACACTAGCAGTTCCGTGTTCAAGCTGTTAGGCTTGCTCTAACAGACTATGGCTACAAACTGTCCGGCGCAGACCACTGTTTTGTAAGACAACTTATTTTGCACAATAATATTTTTCTAAAGTCCATTTTTTGCTTACAAAAAATATATATTTTTTGCTTACAATTTAACTTATGTCTTAATAAACACACAAAAAGTTCAGTTGTTTTGTTTTTATTGACATTCTTCAGATGTTGGACATATATATATATATATATATATATATATATATACACACACACACACAAATACAATGACTTGTTTATGTACACAATTCACAGCTATGCAACAGCTGTACAGATGTATTTGGTGATACAGTAAGTGAGCTAAATTTTAACAGTGCAAACAATGCCACAAAAAGAAAAGATTCATGCCGTTGTCATGATTCGTTGTCATGCCGACCGAGGCTGTTGTGTTTCCCGCTTGTGGTCTCGTCACTCGTCACTTCCGGAAGTAGCTTGACAACTAGCTCGATAGGGTTTACATGCACTAATGTAGCTCGGCAGAAATCGCATAAACTAGGTCGTGTAGCTCGATTCCGAGAAATCAAGTTCGGTTCAATTTCAGCCGAATTAAGGTGTATACATGGCAGTTTGAACTTCGATTTCAGTCGAGCAACGGCAGAAATTCGATTCTCTCTATGTGCATGTAAACGTAGTGAGTGTGTTGTTCCTGCAAAATAAGCACAAGTTAAATGTTCTCCGGTATATGTTCTCAAGTTTACAAAGAACAAATTGATATTAGTGTTAGCACTGAAATGCATGTGCAGTCTGCAGTGCAAGTTTTAAGTTTTCATAAAACAATTTGATTCTGCTTGTTAAGCAGCACTGATGTGTCCATGCTTACAGAAAAGTTGATAATACTAGCACAGAAATGAGAATTTTCTGTATGTTGTAGTGAAGCAACTCTTGGTTTTGCCAGCAGTGGAATAGAGACAAATATATGTCTGGCAAGAGTGTGTAGTTATGTATGTGAAATGTAATTTTACAGTGATCAATAAATTCTGATTTTCTTCAGTGACACAGATATCGTGATGTGGTTGAAATTTCTTGCAATATATCGATTATCGCAGAATCGCTGTACCGTGATATTATCGTTATCGTGGGCAAAATATCGCCATAGTATCGTACCGTGAGGTATCTGGTGATACCCAGCCCTAATGTGTAGTAATAATAGAAGAAAAAACAGTCGTCTAATCTCCAAATGGCTGACAATTTCACTGTGTTTCAAGCAAATTCAGGTGTTTGCTTCAGCTTTTATACAGTTTTACAGTAGTAGGTGTGTTGATGTAAAATGTGACTATTCTGAAGTCTTCTCTCGCTTGACTTTGCAGGCAATAGGAAAATATGCAGATGTCGACTGCCAGTGGCTTCATTCCACATGTGTAGGGGTCTGGCAGGGTTTTCATCAATCTGAGCAAGTTTCAAACTCCCTTCTGTGCGGGATCTGACAGCACAGAGCACTCCTGCAGTGAGGCGGGTGACAAGCGTGAGACGAACAGAATCTCCAGCTGTTTTATTTGTAGCTGTCACTAATCTTGTGCTATAAATGACCCTTGAAAGATCCAATCAGTCGAGCTCATCAGTGAAGTATGCACTTAAGCTGTTCATTTTCGAGCCATAATCATTTGGTAAACAGCCACAAACTGTAGTCTCACAGGTGTAGACCAATTCAAAATATGGACCACGATATTTATTCAGTGCCTCATTTCCGCTCCTGTGCCAGATGCCCAGTTGGTTGAAGGCTCAGATGTCTTAATTTCCTCAGTTAACTGTGGATCAGTAATAGATACTCACCAAGGGACTTGCATTCAGGTGAACGCTGTACATCACTCTGCTGTCCTTGGAGGATGTAGTTTTCTCTGCAGACTTTAATTAGGTTTCACTGAAAAATGGCAGAAACTGGAAAATGAAGATAAAATGATTAGATTGCACTGAAGGGGAACTAATGAGTTAAATTATAAGTCAAATCAGATTCAGAGCCTCAATTTATGGAGTTGAAATGAAGATTTGATCATATTAAAAATGTAACTGCAAACCCAATCGTGATGCACAAGTCAGGGTTTTTTAATACCTGCACCCACCTAGCCTGGCAAGCCAGACTAAATGTGAATATTTAGTCTGGCCTCGATCCGTAGACATTTCCGACGGGGGTGGGAGGAACAAACCGCTGTCTTTCAAACTGTCTCTGTGCGTATAGGCCAACGCTCTGACCAATCAGCGCAACAGTGACTGTGACGTAGTCAGAGCGACAGAAAGCAGTGGGGGAGGCCTTGAAATAAATAATTTTTCAAAATGCGTATTAATTAATAAACAGGTTCTAGATATTAAGAAGTTTGGAGATAATGACCATAAGTTTGGAGTCTGTACCACATACACTCATTTTTTTCCAAGTGTTTTTCAAGGGTTTGCTTAAACTGTTTTTGAGAGTTTTTATTTAGTGGTGTTTGGTGAAATAATTTCCCTTAAATTTAAAATAACGGGAAAATAAGAAACGATCAAAAAGTAATGTTTCAAAGCTGTTTATTAATTCTTCGTACTGCACAAACTAGCCCCATCCTTTTGGCTACGAGCGGAGCCAGCTGGTAGATCAGACTTTTGCCATAGCCGGTCGGCAAAACAGCGAAAACGTCCTTCTTGAAAAGGAATGAGCGGAGAGCCTCTTCCTGCTCATGTTTCAACGAAAACTCCAAGTCTAATTCTTCTAAAACTGATTCCAAAGCGGAGTCAAACGCGCGCTGTTCACTAGCCGTAGCCATCTTTCCTGTTGCGCTTTCTCCAGCGTCGCACAGCTTTGTCGTCACTCCTGCAAAAGCCCGCCCAAAGAATTCAAACAAAAACCTTGCGTTGTGATTGGCGGGCACGATTTGATGCCCGGGGTGTTTTTGTTTATATGGTGCGAGGCTAGACCCACTCGCTAGGCAAAAATATTTTTGGCCGCTAGGCGGGTGGGTCTAGTTTACTAGGCTAGCACCCACCCATTATGAGAGCCAATCTGCACTGACCCAACCCGCAAAAATGTGTGTTCATCAACCACCCGAACCCAGCCCGTCCCTCATACCGCCAACTTTAGCTGATATAGCGATAGCATCCATATCATAGAATAAGAGAAATTATTAAACATTCGGGCCACTTTTTCCATGGAATAAAAACATGTATTCTGTTCCTTTCTAGTGGATTTATTGATAGCATACAATATTGTTATCGTATCGTTTATCCTCCATGTATTACGCCACTCTCCCCGACAGAGAACGAGCGTGCAATATCGTTACAATATTGCATATTGTCAAAACGACACGACGTCACACATCGGAGCTCATGCGAAGATCCAGTGATAAAATTTTTCTGCTGCGCATACGCAGAATCATTTCTTTGTCCGCCGGGAAAGAGAGAAGACGAGGCTAATCCAGTGCTACTGCTAGGTTTAAGCACTAAATAAATAAACTGAAACCGAAGACACGCTGAACACCTGAAAGCCTACCAAAACTTCATTATATATTCTTCATACATATTTGCAAGAAAAAAACAGACCAACGGACATCGAAAAACTGGAAAAGAGACACGCCGGAGATGTAAAACTCCCATGCTAGCAAGTGACTGTGACAATTTGTAAATAAACATGGCCGCAAGGTTTGCTTTGTTAAAAGCGGAAGATTTTGAGAGAATTTTGGCTGCCAGGTCGGTCCGTTGTGTGTAGTTGTCGATGTTGATTTTAAAAGTAACTCAGTAAATTACACAGGGAAAATAATAATAATAATATTTGGCTTGACTGTGCTAGCATTGGCCTTTGCTAATACTACACGGGCTGGAAGATAACTGCGCTGCCTCGCTAACAGCATCAAGTTGCAGGTAAGCTAGCGTTGGCCTTTGCTAATGCTACTGCTACACCGGCTGGAAGGTAACTGGACTGCTGCATTAAGCCTTGGTCACAACCGGCCGTACGATTTTTTGGCCGTGCGATTTTTGGCGTTTCCCAAATCGCTGCGTTTTTTTTTTTTTGTTCGTGGAGAAAGACGCACGTTGGCCGTAAGTTTGTCTTGCAACTTGAAAAAAACGTAAGCGCCCGTAGAGTTTGTTTGACATGACAAAGAACCTCTGCGGCCAGTCTACGGCTCGAAAATCAGCACGTCACACACGCGCCCTCCGTGCGTTTCTTGCGTTTTTTGCACGTAGACCGGCCGTAGGAGCACGTACGCCCGGTTGTGACCGAGGCATTAACAGCACCGAGTCACGGGTAAGCTAGCGTTAGCCTTTGAGAATGCTGATATGATGAGAGTGTGCATAATAATAATAATAATGATAAAATTGGCTGGCTTTTTTGTGGTATATCAGATATATTCCATTCAGCTACTTGTCTTTGACTCATTCAACATCATGCTAGCTGAATGCAATATATCTGATAGACCACGAAAAAAGCCAGCCAATATTATTTAAATGTTTTCTTATTTAGTGCACTCGTACACAAGCCTATAACACAAAGCCTATTGCACGCAGTGTTTCTGTAAGTTATTTACAGCTGCTTTGTCACTTTTTGACCTGAACCACCCAAATCCGTGATATTTTCTAGGAAGCTTACCTGAACCCGCCCATAACCTGCAGGACCCACGGGATATGGGTCAACCCGCGCATCACTATTGCCCCAGATTTCACCATTCACAATTCAAGTCCAGGATACAAACTCAGTGCGTGTTCAAGCACCTTAAATTTCCATAGCTGTGAACCTTAAAGACTTTGTTCCAGTTTGGTTATTTTGGCCAATTCCTGATGACCGTTACCAACCAGGCAGGGTGAAGGCTAACATCCTACCTTTGAAGCACATGAAAGCAGTCATCTTTTCAAACCGCTGCTACATCACAGGGCAGCGTAACACACTTGAAGGCAAGCACTATCTACCCTCTTCCACATACGCAAGCTCACGGACACCCATGATTAGCTAGTGTCGCACTAATTGACAGATGGAATATTAACATCACGCCTTCCATCATCAACTCACAATTATCTGATTAGAGGGTGAATGCGTTTCTGTTGTGCCACTCACAAGCTCATACTTATGCAGCTTTAGGTTATAAAAATTCAATTTTGAATTCCAATATCTCAACCAGAATATCTTTAATAAGGCTTCTAATTTTTTTTTTAATTAGTATTTTGCATTTTTACAACATGAATTTTCATCACATCAGAGGATGCTTTATACAGAGTTAGTCAAAATTATGTTAACACTTAATTCGCAAAACATACATCATATGTGCAAGATGATTTACAGGACGGTCTCAACCTGTTTGCCATCGTGTTCAACACACAAAACCCAGCGAGCAACAGTACCATTTAATCTGTCACCCATGGCGTATGTCTGTCTGCAGGAGAAAAATAATCCATTAGTGTTCACATAATTTTGATTAACCCTGTATATATAAACTTTTCTGCTGCGCATACGCAGAACCATTTCTTTGTCCGCCGGGAAAGAGAGAAGACGAGGCTAATCCAGTGCTACTGCTAGGTTTAAGCACTAAATAAATAAACTGAAACCGAAGACGCATTGAACACCCGAAAGCCTACAAAAACGTCATTATATATTCTTCACGCATATTTACAAGAAAAAAACAAATCAATGGACATGGAAAAACTGGAAAAGGGACATGTCGGACATGTTGTGGCAACTTATGGTCATATAATTAAAAAAAAAAATTATATTAATATTTTTGATACAACCCCGATTCCAAAAAAGTTGGGACAAAGTACAAATTGTAAATAAAAACGGAATGCAATAATTTACAAATCTTCAAAAACTGATATTGTATTCACAATAGAACATAGACAACGTATCAAATGTCGAAAGTGAGACATTTTGAAATTTCATGCCAAATATTGGCTCATTTGAAATTTCATGACAGCAGCACATCTCAAAAAAGTTGGGACAGGGGCAATAAGAGGCTGGAAAAGTTAAAGGTACAAAAAAGGAACAGCTGGAGGACCAAATTGCAACTCATTAGGTCAATTGGCAATAGGTCATTAACATGACTGGGTATAAAAAGAGCATCTTGGAGTGGCAGCGGCTCTCAGAAGTAAAGATGGGAAGAGGATCACCAATCCCCCTAATTCTGCACCGACAAATAGTGGAGCAATATCAGAAAGGAGTTCGACAGTGTAAAATTGCAAAGAGTTTGAACATATCATCATCTACAGTGCATAATATCATCAAAAGATTCAGAGAATCTGGAAGAATCTCTGTGCGTAAGGGTCAAGGCCGGAAAACCATACTGGGTGCCCGTGATCTTCGGGCCCTTAGATGGCACTGCATCACATACAGGCATGCTTCTGTATCGGAAATCATAAAATGGGCTCAGGAATATTTCCAGAGAACATTATCTGTGAACAGAATTCACCGTGCCATCCGCCGTTGCCAGCTAAAACTCTATAGTTCAAAGAAGAAGCCGTATCTAAACATGATCCAGAAGCGCAGACGTCTTCTCTGGGCCAAGGCTCATTTAAAATGGACTGTGGCAAAGTGGAAAACTGTTCTGTGGTCAGACGAATCAAAATTTGAAGTTCTTTATGGAAATCAGGGACGCCGTGTCATTCGGACTAAAGAGGAGAAGGACGACCCAAGTTGTTATCAGCGCTCAGTTCAGAAGCCTGCATCTCTGATGGTATGGGGTTGCATTAGTGCGTGTGGCATGGGCAGCTTACACATCTGGAAAGACCCCATCAATGCTGAAGGGTATATCCAGGTTCTAGAGCAACATATGCTCCCATCCAGACGACGTCTCTTTCAGGGAAGACCTTGCATTTTCCAACATGACAATGCCAAACCACATACTGCATCAATTACAGCATCATGGCTGCGTAGAAGAAGGGTCTGGGTACTGAACTGGCCAGCCTGCAGTCCAGATCTTTCACCCATAGAAAACATTTGGCGCATCATAAAACGGAAGATACGACAAAAAAAGACCTAAGACAGTTGAGCAACTAGAATCCTACATTAGACAAGAATGGGTTAACATTCCTATCCCTAAACTTGAGCAACTTGTCTCCTCAGTCCCCAGACGTTTACAGACTGTTGTAAAGAGAAAAGGGGATGTCTCACAGTGGTAAACATGGCCTTGTCCCAACTTTTTTGAGATGTGTTGTTGTCATGAAGTTTAAAATCACCTAATTTTTCTCTTTAAATGATACATTTTCTCAGTTTAAACATTTGATATGTCATCTATGTTCTATTCTGAATAAAATATGGAATTTTGAAACTTCCACATCATTGCATTCCGTTTTTATTTACAATTTGTACTTTGTCCCAACTTTTTTGGAACCGGGGTTGTATATTTTTAATTATGATGAATTCGGCCTGAGGCTGTAATCTGATTTTGAAAACTGTAGCGATCTCGCAGCCATTGAAGTATCCAGGATTTCGTTATACATCATTTAATGAGTTTCTTTTTCCTTAAATTCATTAAGCATCATGAACTGAAGTCCAGGTTGTGGTGAATCTGATTTTAAAGTCATTCTAATCTGTTAAAATGTGTCACAAATTAGAGTGAATGAATGAATGAATGAATGAATAAGGCCACGTCCCTCCAGTTGAACCCGGTGGATGGTATCATTACAGAACGATGGTGCTCCTCTCTCAGCTTTCCCATTGTGTAATCTTATCTTCAGCAAGGTCACCTCCAGTCCACAAACATATCCGTCCCTCAGTCTTCCAGTGGGAACCGTATTCGCTGTGAGCTCTTTTCTAAATATACCCCTTCTCTCCGTTTCTCTCCCTCCATCACAGATTCTGAGCATGTATAGTATAAATTACTTCAGTGGCGGCTTACTGTAAAAGAGCGTCACAGGACAGAAATGTCAGCCTCTGTGCGTGCTGCTTGATTTGTGTGTTGCACAATAAAACCATGCTCGCAGGCCTTCACAGTTTTATAATGATGAATTATGCGGCAAAATCAGCAGCAGGCCCTCGTCTCTGGAGGGCTGTTTCACTCGCGTGTTTTACTTTCTGACCTCCCAGCCAAGCACAACAATCCGGCGTAGGCAGTTTCCGAAAACCATTCCAACACAGTTCTGCCTGCCAGTGGCTTTCTTTCAGTATGTGTGTACGGAGTCCCTATCTCACTCTCTCTCACTTCTTAGCCTATGTTGACTGCCCACGATAGTCTCCTCCAGGAGATACGGTACCACCTGCCTCATCTTTAGGGGAAAAAGGAACGTGCTGCAGCATTTTTTCCCCCCTCATAACCCTACAGTTCACTGCTAACGTAGTGTAAAGCGAACTGGATCTGAGAGGAACACGAAAGAGAACAAAGTCACCAGTCACGGCAGTACTTTGTTATACCAGGGGTATTACACAGTGGCACTATCTACGCATATCTGCTTTGTGAATCTGACTGCTTCATGAAAGGAAGAGCTTCGTGCTTGCATGGCTTTTTTATCCTGCAGGATCCCAGTCCCAATGCACAACTCTAATCTCAACCCTGTGAACCTGGCAAGCTTTTATCTGGTTCGAAGGCCTCATCTGTTCATGCTGCAAAGTATTTTCATATTCTGTTACAGCCCTACACTATACAGTCCATTGTTAGTGTATGAGCATTGTGATTAATCACACAGAATGTTTCAGTCGTGATGATTAAATATGCTGGCTTACATTTTGTGACTCCAGCAAAAATGCTGCTGAGCAAATCAATTTTTTTTAATTACTACTCTACAGCCAGTTTAAGACCTCCCACAGTGGCATTATAAAACACGGGGCATAATGTGTTATTGATAAATCAGCGTGTTACGTGTTTGTTGAACTACAAGCTGGATACATGCTAGGCTGAAATAGTTCAATACACCCAGAAAGTATTCATTTCCTGCTCCAAAAACTGAGGAGACTTGTGAAAGTCCTTGTCAGAGTGTAGCGAACGGTTCTTCTATTAGCCAGCAGAATAAGCTATTAAAGGAGAACTGAAGTCATTTTTAAACTTGCTTTATTTCTTAATTAACGTGTTATTCAATTACGTTTTCGGTTTTACTGACCTTATATCGTGACTCGTATTGGCAACCAATTGCAATTAAATATTAGGGCTGTAACGATACACCCAACTCACGATTCGATTCGTATCGCGATTTTTGACCCACGATTCGATACGCCCACGATTTTTTTTAAAATGTTTTTTTAAAATAGTAAATTTGACTTATTAACATTTACTTACTTACATTAGCTATTTAATAACAGATAATTCAGACCACTGCAGAGAATGAGTAATATGTATGCAAAAATGAACAAATGTATATCCAAAGATTGTTTTATTTCTCAAAATAATACTGTTGAGCCGGAAGCTCTGTTTTTTTCGGTTCTGAAAAAGTCATTTTTCCAAATCGTGTAAATCCGTTAAGATTTTTTTTGGGGGGGTGGCTCTCTCACGGTCTCTCTCTCATAGGGCCAATGATTTTCTGTGATCGCGGAAAACAGATGGAAATTACGGAATTTTTATGGTGAAACATTGCTCGCGTGTCAAAATGTAACTGCCGCAGAAGGCTTCCGCCCAAGCAGACATGCCTTCAGTGTTGCCAGATATTGCTAACGTTTTCCACCCCAAAATATGTTCAAAACCAGCCAAAAAGCACCTAAACCTGCCCAATCTGGCAACACTGCATGCCTTTCCGGTCAAGTGATTGTGATTGGCTTGTGGCACACCTAGCCAGCCAATGAGCTGCTTGTTTACAGATTCGCTCCCCGCGTCGCAACCTGAATGGCGACCGCTTAAAAGAAATGAATGCTCTGCCAGTGGCGAGTGTGGACGTTGCGTGACTCGCAGAAGATTGTCGCAGGTCGGCGAAAAAACGACTTACTAATAGATATAAAAAAATAAAAGTAATTTAAGTAAGTTTAAAATGTAATTTAAATAAAAAGTAAAGTATTCATAAATTGAAGTTTGGAAGCGCCTCTGTTTTTGGGCTGAGAAGTTTGAAAGGGTGTACCACGATTCTGCCTTCTTGTATCGCGATACGGATCGTGGCTCTGCGTATCGCGATTTCGATACGCATATCGTTACAGCCCTATTAAATATGATACTTATCGGCCTATTCGGTTTTTAGCCACGTTGAGTTTAGTTCGTTTGGTCCACGGCAGGCGTCGCTTACCCGCGCGATCTTCACGAGACTTGTGCGAGACTTCGAAACGTCAAGTGTCAGCCAGGTGTCAGTGCCGCCATTTTGAAAACTGTTTTCCAAACGAAATATTGCACAAAAACGAGTTTAAAGGTCCCATGGCATGGTGGTTTGTTGATGCTTTAAACAGGCTCGTGGAGGTTTCCGGATGTTATATCCACAGCCTTTCTCGAAATGAACCCTCGGCATGTAAATATAGCCTCCTGGGAGAAAGCCCCATTTCAGCGCTTTTCCCAGTGCGTCGTTTTGCTAATGAGAAGCAAGAGGCGGGGAAGGGTAGAGGGTGGGGGCGGGCCATGGGGGGAGGGGGAGAGGCTTGACCAAGCTGCGCACACACATACTCGCTGCTATCAGCGTCTGTAGCCACGCTGCTAAGACAAAACCCCGTTCTCCCTCGGACTCCTTTCGTAAACTCAACGTGACACAGAGAACAGAGAGTGAGAGTGTTCGGAGTGGTAGTTTACGAACGTATAATACCCTAGGCTTGAACACGCACTCCATAACCAAAGAGGATAGAAGCAGCAACTACAGCAACGTATCGCTTATCCAACAGAAGACATGCATTGCGGAGCAATAGTCAAACATAAGCTCATAAGTTACAGTCAATTTCCAGACTAAACTCAGTTTAACAGAGCATGCTGCATGCTCTTTAGTTTTGTAGCGCAGATTACCTGGCTAACTGCAGGAAGCGGTTAGCTGCACAGCTAATGTAGCCATTGCTAGGCTAACGCACCGATTTTAAAACACGGCAAAACGACCAGTTATACACTTACTTGTTCGGTGTTTGTGGCTGATGCGGCAGGGATGCTTGGTACGGACCCAGGCTTCAGTGACAGTTGATGTGCAAAACCTGCCCTGTACTGTCCCAAGTTGTGGAAACATTCCTCAGAAAAATGCTTCCGACAAACATACACCGTCTTAGGTAGACTCGACGGCGTATTATTGGAGTAAATAAAATTAAGCCACTGCGTCTTCAGGGGCTCTCCCGTCGGCAGTAAAAACAGACTCTTTTCCGTGTTGTCATATCCATGTACAGCGCAATTTCCATGTTTCGCTCGCTTAGGTGATGCCATGTTGTTGTGTCCTCCCTCTATGGTCTCCTCACTACAACTGGGCGGGGCAATCCATACAGTGGGTGGGAATCCAGAGGGGGGGCGTGGGGATCATCTCCCTTGCTGACGTAGTAAAGGGAAGAGTTTATCAACGCGCCGTTTTGACGCGCCATTCTCAAATGTTGGGCATAGTTTGGTTTACACATTATGAAATTTCTAGCCACTGGGGTGACTTAAGAAGGTCAGAGGAACTCATTTTAACGTTAAAAAACCTCAGAAAGTGAAAATTTCATGCCATGGGACCTTTAAATAACAATTACTGCCTACTTTTTTCAAACTTTCCTGATCGCTATCAAAACAAACAAAACATTCGGCTTGATTACGTCAGCATTCGAAAGAGGGCGCGCGCGTCTTTTGACCACGTTGGTCACTTTCCCTGCGGCCGAAATCGCTCCCTACTCACTATATAGGGCACTATATAGCGAGGATGCCGTTTTGTAGTGCTGTCCGAAACCTTAGTGAGGGTTATTTACACCCTATAAAGTGCACTCAAAGTATCCCACAATGCATCATGAAAAGTAGTGTACAACCGATGGTGACTAACCAAAGCAATATATCCCATCATGCATTGCGGTCACACTGAAAGAAATCAAATTAAAAGCCTCAAATTTGATTTAATAAAAGGCAGCAGCGAAGAAGAAAGTATTCAGCCTTGATTTAAAAGAACTGAAAGCTGCAGGTACTTTGTATAGAGGGCTACCGCATGACGTCACCGCGCCGCGAGGTTTTGTTAGGCACCATATTGGAAGACCAAGTACATGCACTCACAATATAAAACAAAGTACGAGCGAGAGTAAAGTGACACGATGGCTGATAATTCTGGTTATGTGAGTACATTACCAGCTGCAGAAAGGGCACGGTATGTGGAGAAACTGGCTGTGATTGATGGGTTTGACCCATATGATAAGACTCGCGGCAAGGGAGAATGGAAACATAAGGAGGACCGGACACCAATTCTGCCATCTGTTTGCTACCCAGACATTGTAAACTATTTGTTGTTTACACCCAGTGCCTACACTGCTGATGACTTGAAAGCCTACAAAGGGCTACAGGCTTACAATTATGTTGTTAGTGGCTTGGTTGGTTCGTGATATTACAGCTGTTATTAAGAATAACCTACACATAGTTATGGCCAAGGTAATCTTGTTGATATTTATCTTTTAATAATATATCTTTTCAGTTGAAAAATTAATACTTTTTGTTACTATTAAGGTATCCATAATTTAGGTTAATTTATCCAAATTATACATATGTATTTATGATATATGCCTACACAACAACTATGCTTTATTTATATAATAGGAGGGAGAGCAAGCCCCAAACCATCCTAAATTATTATTATTATTATTATTATTAAATTGTAGAAGTCTGGGAGGCTTGCTCCTCATACAGTTATCAACTTGGGGCCAATTTAGCATGTTTTAAATCTGAATTTCTTGCGTTTGCTTACCTCAAAGATCATGCACAGACTTATCCATTATATCCACAGTTTTTTGCCAAGTCTCACACAGGTTTCTTTCAAGTCTACTGTTGGGCCAATAAATCATAAATAAAACAGCTCAGATTTGTTTGTTTAAGTCGTTTGCCACTCCACTTTATTCTCGTGGGTTCACATACCGCTGCCGTTATTATCCCCTTATCACGAGTTTGTTGGTCTTCCAAAATGGCGCAGGGTCTGTTTACTTCCGGTTTCGGGTGACGTCAGTGAAATCCCTCTATTGATTGATGTGGGAAATGCGCTCTGTATAATATGGATTTATCACAAAAATGCACGCATGTGTTTATTATTTTGAAAACCCACCAGCCGACTGATCTGGCACATTTTAATTGTGCGACAGCGATGACGTAAATACCAGCGCGGTGGAGTAGTGTCCGAAAGCGTTTTTTTAACCCCGCCGACAGTAGTCGGAGGGGTTATTATTTTCACCTGCGTCAGTCTGTGTGTGTGTGTGTGTGTATCTGTCTGTCTGTCTGTCTGTCTGTCTGTGTGTCTGCAAGATATCTCAAGAACCAATGGATCGATTTGGACCAAATTTTGTACATGTGTTGCCAATCACCCAGGAAGGAAACCATTAAATTTTGGAGGTCAAAGGTCAAGGTCATGGCAGAACTTCGAAATTTTCGCCCAATGTATTTTAATAGGGAAAAGGCGGGGTTTGCACTCGTTAGAGTGTCCCTGTCTAGTTCATTTTACTGTACCAATGAGCTCACTGTATGGTTCTCTATATACGGTAGTAATTCCCTATATAGTGAGTAACGAGTGAGCGATTTCGGACACAGGGTTGGATTTCCGCTGTACGTTTTACTTCCGTCCTACGAAGTCTCGCACAGGTCTCAACGAATCTCGTTTACAGCCATTGCTTTGACATATGGACTGATATATTACATAGCGTATTTCAAACACTCATAACTTGTTATAGCAGCGACAAAATAGCGATCAAAAAATGCATTCCGATATTTAATAAAATGAGATAAATAGAATTTTGATCATAAAAAAATTGCCTTCAGTTCCTCTTTAATAGTTTAATGAGGCCTGTTTAATTTAGCATTGTTCTGATTAGTAATTTTTGCATTTCCGTTTCTGGTTGAGAGTACGCTGTGCGCATTTTGGCTGCCGCTTCTCATCGGAGCTTTTTATTTTCTTTTTTTCCCCTTTGTTTTTCTTTTTGTGATTGTATGGTTTGATGTTTGTTCTTTGAATGTTCTTTGTTTGAATGTTTTGTCTGCCGGTTGTGGCGTAGCTCCGGACCCAGTTTTGGGCGTCGGTTTCAGGCCTTGGTCTGCCATGGGTGATGCCTGTTCTGCTCACTATGGACTGCAGTGCTCGTTGCTCTTTTTAACATCGGGGTTGTCCAACGCTCTGTGCGGCGGTGCTTCTGTGCTTGGTGCGGTGGCATCCGGGTGGCTGTACAGGCGGTTTCGAACATACCAGCGGTCTGTGCGGCGGTGCTTCTGTGGTCGGTTTGTGGATCCATGGCGCAGTGCTCCGAGTGATGTTGCCCGGTGGTGTCGCGGTGGCTGTGCAGACATACAGTGGTGCTTGAAAGTTTGTGAACCCTTTAGAATTTTCTGTATTTCTGCATAAATATGACCTAAAACATCATCAGATTTTCACACAAGTCCTAAAAGTAGATAAAGAGAACCCAGTTAAACAAATGAGACAAAAATATTATACTTGGTCACTTATTTATTGAGGAAAATGATCCAATATTACATATCTGTGAGTGGCAAAAGTATGTGAACCTCTAGGCTTAGCAGGTAATTTGAAGGTGAAATTAGAGTCAGGTGTTTTCAATCAATGGGATGACAAATCAGGTGTGAGTGGGCACCCTGTTTTATTTAAAGAACAGGGATATATCAAAATCTGATCTTCACAACACATGTTTGTGGAAGTGTGTCATGGCATGAACAAAGGAGATTTCTGAGGATCTCAGAAAAAGCATTGTTGATGCTCATCAGGCTGGAAAAGGTTACAAAAGCATCTCTAAAGAGTTTGGACTCCACCAATCCACAGTCAGACAGATTGTGTACAAATGGAGGAAAATCAAGACCATTGTTACCCTCCCCAGGAGTGGTCGACCAACAAAGATCACTCCAGGAGCAAGGCGTGTAATAGTCGGCAAGGTCACAAAGGACCCCAGGGTAACTTCTAAGCAACTGAAGGCCTCTCTCACATTGGCTAATGTTAATGTTCATGAGTCCACCATCAGGAGAACACTGAACAACAAATGGTGTGGATGGCAGGGTTGCAAGGAGAAAGCCACTGCTCTCCAAAAAGAACATTGCTGCTCATCTGCAGTTTGCTAAAGATCACGTGGACAAGCCAGAAGGATATTGGAAAGTGTTTTGTGGATGGATGAGACCAAAATAGAACTTTTTGGTTTAAATGAGAAATGTTATGTTTGGAGAAAGGAAAACACTGCATTCCAGCATAAGAACCTTATCCCATCTGTGAAACATGGTGGTGGTAGTATCATGGTTTGGGCCTGTTTTGCTGCATCTGGGCCAGGACGGCTTGCCATCATTGATGGAACAATGAATTCTGAATTATACCAGCGAATTCTAAAGGAAAATGTCAGGACATCTGTCCATGAACTGAATCTCAAGAGCAGGTGGGTCATGCAGCAAGACAACGACCCTAAGCACACAAGTCATTCTACCAAAGAATGGTTAAAGAAGAATAAAGTGAATGTTTTGGAATGGCCAAGTCAAAGTCCTGACCTTAATCCAATCGAAATGTTGTGGAAGGACCTGAAGCGAGCAGTTCATGTGAGGAAACCCACCAACATCCCAGAGTTGAAGCTGTTCTGTACGGAGGAATGGGCTAAAACTCCTCCAAGCCGGTGTGCAGGACTGATCAACAGTTACCGCAAACGTTTAGTTGCAGTTATTGCTGCACAAGGGGGTCACACCAGATACTGAAAGCAAAGGTTCACATACTTTTGCCACTCACAGATATGCAATATTGGATCATTTTCCTCAATAAATAAATGACCAAGTATAATATTTTTGTCTCATTTGTTTAACTGGGTTCTCTTTGTCTACTTTTAGGACTTGTGTGAAAATCTGATGCTGTTTTAGGTCATATTTATGCAGAAATATAGAAAATTCTAAAGGGTTCACAAACTTTCAAGCACCACTGTACCTACAGCTACACCACTGGAATTACATCCTGACTCTCAGTTGGCGGACTTACTTTTTTTTTTTGTCAATGTAAAGCGACCTTGGGTGTGAAAAAGGCACTATATAAGTTGAAATTATTATTATTATTATTATTATTATAGTAATGGGGTAAGTATGGGCTACTGATTTACTGCACTACTATACTTCAGGTAGAGAAATAGAGAGTAAAAATTCAGTAAACAGTAAAAAAAAGAAGTACGTAAATGTGCATTGTCAGTATTTTTCACTGTGGTGGGAGGATGGGGCGGGGCTTCCAGGCTGTCAGTTACTGTCGGATAATTCCAAACACCTGTCAATCATCCCAGTTTCACATGTTGATGGGCTCATTTTCCTTTTTTGGGGAAAAAAAGAAAGAAGACTGCTCTTTTTACATATAGTTAAACGTTAAAAGGCAGAATTCGTGCACAAAGTGCATAAAGGTTGGCAGATCTGGATTTGTCACGTCACTGTAGGCCTATTTATCCTTTATTTCAGTCTGTATATATAAAAAAAAATTGGGTGGTGAAAACCGGTGCATCCAGCTTGTCTAGTGTTAGCGAAGTCAAACATACATTAATAGGTGTGTGTGTGTTTGTTTTTTGGGGAAAAAAAAATCTCTGTTTCCCCTGCATCAGTCTGTCTTTCAAGCTGGGAAATCTTTTGAGTATGAGAGTAGCAGCCAGTAAATTATTGTGAAATAGGAGGGGATGGGGAGGACGTCCAGAGGGTGTCGGTTAATATTAGAGAATTAAACCACAACTGTCAGTCATTCTAGATTAATGTGTTGTTTGAGCCCATCTGCTCTTTTTATTGGGGGGAGAAAAAGACTCATACCGGTAGACTCCAGTGTTGAAATATGGATTTTGTAGGCAAAGTGCGTAAAAGTTGGCAAGCTGAAATTGTCAAATTTCTAATTTAAAACGGTTATCAGAACAGACAATAATAATCCTTAGATTATTCATCTCATCTCATTATCTCTAGCCGCTTTATCCTGTTCTACAGGGTCGCAGGCAAGCTGGAGCCTATCCCAGCTGACTACGGGTGAAAGGCGGGGTACACCCTGGACAAGTCGCCAGGTCATCACAGGGCTGACACATAGACACAGACAACCATTCACACTCACATTCACACCTACGGTCAATTTAGAATCACCAGTTAACCTAACCTGCATGTCTTTGGACTGTAGGGGAAACCGGAGCACCCGGAGGAAACCCACGCGGACACGGGGAGAACATGCAAACTCCACACAGAAAGGCCCTCGCCGGCCACGGGGCTCGAACCCAGACCTTCTTGCTGTGAGGCGACAGCGCTAACCACTACACCACCGTGCCGCCCTTAGATTAGTCAATTAAAAAAAAAAATAGTCAAAGAGAGAACAGTTTGTCCACTGATAACTACTACTTCCTTGTCCAGCACTGTTGCCAGGTCGCGGTCACAGGGCACCAGGATGGATCAGGCAGGTTCGCTCCTCGGATCTGCCTGATCCATCCTGGTGCCCTGTGTCTGGTTGGATTCTCATCGCATCGCTCCTGTGGAGGGCGGCCCCATGTGGACAGTTGGGGGTCGCGCCTGGAGGACGCTCTGGACTCTTGCAGTGGTGCTTTTGTGGCTGAGGACTGCAGTTGACTTGCTGACTTTGGGACTGCGGTTGTCGTGAACGGTTTTGCGCTCGGGTTTCCGTCGGTGGGGGGTTTATAGCATCAACGAACCTGACTTTATGTTAGGACTGTTAATGTTATAGTCATGTTGTCTGTTGTTGCCCAAATGAGGATGGGTTCCCTTTTGAGTCTGGTTCCTCTCGAGGTTTCTTCCTCATGTCGTCTGAGGGAGTTTTTCCTTGCCACCGTCGCGCTCATTGAGGATAGATTAGGGATAAAATTAGCTCATATTTTAAGTCGTTCAAATTCTGTAAAGTTGCTTTGCGACAATGTTTATTGTTAAAAGCGCTATACAAGTAAACTTGACTTGACTTGGTGGTCCATATAGATCCACATGTCATATTAATTGAAGCGTAGTTTTACACTGGATGCCCTTCCTGCCACAAACCTCCCGTTTCTGGGCTTGGGAAACAACCATTCACACACACATTCACATCTATGGGCAATTTAGAGTAGCCAGTTGCTGGGTTGTCAGTCACGTGACTTTTCTTAGCGGTTTTACCAGAAGTGAAATAGCTGGCGGTCTAAACAGCTGCCGTAGTGCAAACACCTAGCGATAACTTATCAGAGCACGCTCGTAATCTAGAAGCCGCTGCTCGCGTTAGATCTATTCAGGAGATCGCTATGTGCAATGGAATCGACCCCTACAGTCTGCGAAAGAAGGATTTGTCATACGATCTCGAAAACTACCCTTCAGTCGAGTTCCCCGACATCTCGAACTATCTGGTGTTGCAGACATCCACAAAACAGATGAAAGCGTGGAAGAGTATGGAGGCTTACAACTTTTTTGTACGTGGCTGGGTAAAGGACCTCGAGATCAAGTCGCTGCCGAATGAATCCTGTATTGTTTTTGCCCGTGTAAGTTTGTTTTTTTTAAGCTTTTTGTTCGCGTCTTTACAACAAAGCGCTGCAAGTTGAAGTGCAAACAAAGAACAGTTGGCTTGATTCTCACTTGTGTTGGCTCTTATCTCTCAGGTAAATCATTCACAAAGATCATCAGAAACCCCTTTAAAGACCCGGATCTTAGGTGGTGTTTACATTAGACCGTATCAGCGGATCATCAAATTAACGTTTTTAAAACGATTCGCGTGCACACAGCAACGCCAATACACGATTCGCGTGCAGACAGCAACACCAATACACGGATACGCTAATCACATGACTAATTAGACGGCACGTAAGTTGAAATGTGTCAGTGCGGCTCAGCGCTTCCTCCTCAGCGGCTGCGCTCCAAATCACTCCGCCCTGAACAGCGAGTGCCCTCTGGAGGGTGCGCAAGTGGAAGAATGGCAAGCCTAAAGACAATCATAACTACACAATGGGCAGTATTTGCATCTTACCATGAACAACATTAAGAATGACAAAGCAAAGCATTATATTCATACTTTTATACTCTTTAATGAAAAACAAAAAGGTGATACAAGGCGGAAACAATAGCAGGAAGTGAAGTCCGCGCCGTTTTTCAGCAGTCGCGTCACATGACCAACGTGGCATGAGCAACGCCAGCGAATCAGGAAGGTGGATGTCACAGTGACGTTGTCCAATGACGACGTCAGCTAGAGCTCAGCACTGCGTTTCCTCGTATCTCAATGTTTACACAGCACCGGATCAGATACGAACTGGGTTGAATACGTGGGCCCTGGCAGATTCAAGTTGTTCCGGCTGTGGAGTCATTTCCCGGCGTTTTAATGTGAACGGACAGTGCATCTGCGACGAAAACGAGACGGATACGGTCTAATCTAAACACCACCTTAGTTAAACAAGACGGAGAAGTGATCACGGCGCATTGTACAGTAACTGTACGGCTGGGGAAGAATTTTATCTTGATCTTCATGCATATGGACTTTGTGAGGAGTAAACAAAGAAACAGCTGGGGACTTTAGCGCTTCGTGACTAAAAAAAAGTACCGTAAAATAACGACACACAGCAAGAAAAGTACTTGGAAAACACTAAGGACAGAGCTGAGAGGGAAATACAAACCTTTCACCAAGTGATCACTGCAAACTCGAGCATGCTTCGACTCGGCTCGCTTCGATTTCAGCGAGAGGTTCAAAAGCCACCTTTCTCTACGTCTTTTTGTGAAATCCTGTGTTCGTTCACCCTTTTTTATTAGTTCACGGGGAACCCGGAAGAAACTTATCAGTTTCACGGTTTGAGTGATTCAAACAACCTAAAACAACGCAAGCGTAAGGCATTTTTCATGCGAGCAACGCACCTTCTCCAGACAAACACTTTGTCAACCGAGCTTCGGTAGACCACCAGCTAAAGTTTTGAATAACTAATGAGGCGGACGTGACGTTACGTGAAACCCAGGAATTAGCGTAACTGCATGTCTTTTGTCTGTGGGAGGAAACCCACACAGACACGGGGAGAACATGCAAACTCCACACAGAAAGGCCCCCGTCAGCCACTGGGCTCAAACTCGGAACCTTCTTGTTGTGAGGCGACAGTGCCAACCACTACACCACCAGGCCACTGATAAGCCAGTATGTTTTAATCTTATTATTACAGCGCATGAGTTCAGAATTCTGAGCACACCGTTTGTAACAATATGTTGACTCTTCATGTTTTTTAATGTCTACAGTTCTGCTTTCCACTCCATGTCAGCATGCCTGAGGAGATCTATACCCCGGCCAACAACAAAATGCCCCACCAACAGAGAATAGTCATTAACATTTTATGACATTCTTAGCTCTTCTCTTTGCTTGACAGAATACATCTTTCCTACATTAGCGCAGAGGGGTTTTTTGTTTTGTTTTTTTTTAAATAGATGAGGTGTGGTGCCCCGCTGCTTGTCCGTCTAGCCACTGTGCCCCATGTGGATGAGACTATTGCACTTTCTGCAGGAAGTCACAGGAGATGGACAACTGAGCAAAAGGGCAAGAAATCCTCCCACTGTTACTTTTATGTGTTCAGAGTTACCACTATCGTTTCTTTAAATGCAGCAGATGCAAGTTTTCTGGCACGTTGTGTTTCACGTGTCCTTGTGTTTCTGCAAGTGCATTGGGGAAGTAAACGTTCAACACGCCAAGAATGTTTCTGTTAAACATATTTCCAGTGCAGCTATTCGCAAGAAATGTTGAGCAGATATCAGTATTAATGTAATAAAACTACACAGAAAAAAAGCAATCGTAATATTCCAATCCATAAAAAAGGCATGTGCACACTGCAAAAAAAAAAAATCTTAGGAAGTTTATTTGTCTATTTTCAAGTCAAAACATCTAGCCACCCTTATTATAAGACATAATTGCCCAACAAGCAAAACCTCATTTAGCTAGAAAGGCTAGTTTCTAGACAGTCCATCTTGAAAATCAAGTCTTATTTGGAGCACCTTTGAAAATAAAACAAGTTTTTTTTTAAAACAAGTAAGTACATTTTGGACATTTGTCAAATGCGGTTCATCTTGTTTCAAGAAAAAACAAAGTATGCTTGTTTTGGGAATAAATGAACTTTACTGAAATCTTTGAATCTTTCATTACAATTCAACTCCACCTTACAGATCCTAAGTTTACTGCGACTGTTTTCTCAGTCAGTACGTTTACATGCACATCCAAATCGAGCTACTGTCGGTAATCGAGCTGAAGGTCCCAGCAGGGGTGCCAGAGAAATCCAATCCTACATGCACACAAGGAAATCGAGCTATTGTGTGAGGTACATTGTGCACCCGAGCCACAGGTGGCGCTACACGCCCCATCGTGTTGGTACACTTCCGGTTGTCGTCATGAAGAAGAGCTATTCAAGAGTATAAACAAAGTTATCAGCAGTGTTGCCAGATACTGCTGACGTTTTCCAGCCCAAAACATGTTCAAATCTGCCAAAATGCACTTAAAACCGCCCAATCTGGCAACACTGGCAGTTCCGTGTTCACAAGTTCCGTGCTCAAGCTGTTAGGCTTGCTCTAACAGACTGTATGGCTACAAACTGTCCTGTGCAGACCACTGTTTTGTAAGACAACTTATTTTGCACAATTGTATATTTTTCTAAAGTCCATTTTTTGCTTACAATTTAACTTATGTCTTAATAAACACACAAAAAGTTCAATAGTTTTGTTTTTATTGACATTCTTCAGATGTTGGACATTATATATACACACACACACACACACACACACACACACAAATACAGTGACTTGTTTATGTACACAATTCACAGCTATGCAACAGCTGTACAGATGTATTTGATGATACAGGAAGTGAGCTAAATTTTAACAGTGCAAACAATGCCACAAAAAGAAAAGATTCATGCCGTTGTCATGATTCGTTGTCATGCCGACCGAGGCTGTTGTGTTTCCCGCTTGTGGTCTCGTCACTCGTCACTTCCGGAAGTAGCTCGACAACTAGCTCGATAGGGTTTACATGCACAAAGTAGCTCGGCAGAAATCGCATAAACTAGGTCGTGTAGCTCGATTCCGAGAAATCAAGTTCGGTTCAATTTCAGCCGAATTAAGGTGTATACATGGCAGTTTGAACTTCGATTTCAGTCGAGCAACGGCAGAAATTCGATTCTCTCTATGTGCATGTAAACGCACTGAGTCATTCAGAGTGAGGTCCTTCTAGATGCTGTACAGACTCTAGACCAGACAAGTGCCTTCAAAAAGGCTATGAGTGAGTGGAGGGCGTTTTAGTGAGGTCTTTTTGGAATGCTGTGAGTTAAGTTCAGTGTTTTTTTGTTTGTTTGTTTGTTTGTTTGTTTTTTGTGCCTGATCTTGTAAACCCCTCGTACACATGAATAGTTAGTGCCCCCAAAATGCACTGTTGCCTTGGCGTTGTGTAAGCACTGTAAGTCAAAATGCGTAGACTTTTTATTTATTTATTTATTTATTTATTTTGGTGCCTGAGGTCCTGGGGAAGTGGAATCTTAAGAGATGTTTTAATGTTTGAATGTTGAAATGGGAAAAAAATATAAACTTGTTGCAATGCTACACGTGTCGTCAACTTGATTCAAGATAGTCTCTGGTCTCATATCTAGAGTATTTTACTAATTACAGGTCACAAAAGGAGAATCTTTTAAGCTGGCAATGCTTAGTTGTAGAATTTAACAATCCTAATATTAGTATATTTCTCTTAAATTCAGTTTTTACTGCTAAGACTTTGTCATGAATTTAAGTGAAATACCCTTAAAATGAAATAAATAAATAAAAATGACTTGAATGGCTAAATGTAAGAAGTACGATCTTGTTATAAGAACTATTTTGATTATTTTGAGTTAATCAGATCTCGCATAATAAGTTCCCCAATCTTATTTTGGAATTATTTCATCTAAAAACAGGTTAGATTTTTCATCTTACTTTAAGAAATCTTACCAAGTCCAATTTGACTAGTTCCATTGGCAGATTTTTTTCACCTGATTCAAGCAAATATGCTTTGTTTTAATCTTTTATTTCTTATTTTTGAAAGGCCATTTTTTGCAGTGCAGTAAAGTGGAATGGCACAGTGGAAAAAAAAAAGTATTGAACACGCTAACTGAAAGTGATTTGTGGAGAAAGCTGTTTACAGCTTCAAGATGCTTCCTGTATGAAAAAACTAATCTTGCACAGTGTTCTGGGGGAGTTTGGCTCTTTCCGAAATGGTGAATCATGACCTTCAGTTCATTCTACAAATTTTCGATCGGGTTTAAGTGTGGTGATTGACTGGGCCATTCAAACACCTTTATTTTCTTTCCATGGAACCAGTTACTGTAAGAGTCTCCTTTGCGGTATGTTTTGGATCGTTGTCCTGCTGGAAAGTTCACCCGCATCTCATCCTCATCATCCTAGTACATAGCAACAGATTCGCCAAGAATTTTCCAGTACGTGACTCCATTTATTTTCCCTTCGATAATTTGGGTTCCACTCGTACCATGAGAAGAGAATCAACCCCATACCGTGACGCTTCCAGCTCTGAACTTTATGATATTTTTACAAAATCATATACACAGCCGGGCGGCACGGTGGTGTAGTGGTTAGCGCTGTCGCCTCACAGCAAGAAGGTCCGGGTTCGAGCCCCGTGGCCGGCGAGAGCCTTTCTGTGTGGAGTTTGCATGTTCTCCCTGTGTCCCTGTGGGTTTCCTCCGGGTGCTCCGGTTTCCCCCACAGTCCAAAGACATGCAGGTTAGGTTAACTGGTGACTCTAAATTGACCGTAGGTGTGAATGGTTGTCTGTGTCTGTGTGTCGGCCCTGTGATGACCTGGCGACTTGTCCAGGGTGTACCCCGCCTTTCGCCTGTAGTCAGCTGGGATAGGCTCCAGCTTGCCTGCAACCCTGTAGAACAGGATAAAGCGGCTAGAGATAATGAGATGAGATATGCACAGCTGATGGTGCATTGAAAATTTTGGTCTCATCTGAGCACACGACATTCTCCCGGTAATCCAAAAGCTTCTCCAAACGTTCTGTAGCAAACTTCAAACAAGCTTCAACATGTT
This sequence comes from Neoarius graeffei, assembly GCF_027579695.1. Taxonomy (NCBI): domain Eukaryota; kingdom Metazoa; phylum Chordata; class Actinopteri; order Siluriformes; family Ariidae; genus Neoarius; species Neoarius graeffei. The sequence continues at coordinate 19,204,863 of NC_083596.1, read as the reverse complement.
TTATTTTTTCACTTTTTTAATGGACCCTTCTTGTGTGATAGAGATCGGAGGCCGTGGCCGTAGAGACTGAATCGCTCATTCTTTTCTCTGTGGCAGCTGTACCGAGTGCTTCCAGCTCTTTTCGAGTGGTCCTTAGCTCTTTATTTCTGACTGACTGCCCACTCGGAAATCTTGCGAGGAGCTCCTGTGCGTGGTCGGTTGATAGTTGAATGATGTTCCTTCCACTTGCAGATAATGATCATGATGGTGCTTATAGGAACATTTAGGAGCTGAAAACTCTGTCAGTAATCAGGCCATTATTAAAAAATTTTCTGTTTCCGGTCCACCGGCCGGGTGAGTGCTGTTGAAATTTTTTTTTTTAATGCCGGTTTTTCGACATTTTTTTCGGGTTCGTAAATCTAAAATCGAACTTGACATTTCCTCATTCCCAGGGCTTTCCACTAAGGCTCATACTAGCCAGCCATGACAAATAAGTAGCCAGCCGGGGGGAGTAAACACAAAATAAACTCCTGTGCACGCAGTTCCCAGGATTAAATGTATTTTCCACAGACCATTTATTTATTCACTTTACTCAAATACAAAGTAAAATGGCAGTAACTCTTCTTTCTTTTCTTGCGTATTGCATCATGAGGTGTTCCTGGCTTGTAAATCTCTTATTTTCGGTGCATGACACATTCACGCAGCTGAGCACGCTATGAATTAACAACGACAACGGTCTGCAGTGGGGCTACACAATTACACACTCAGCGAACATTTCTTCATTTGTGTATGAAAATACACTCCAACCACTCAGTTTGGGTTCATTTACAACCAACGGTGTCTTTTGATGCCAGCACGTAATTGAATGAGAGAAGATTGGTTTACCGGAGACAAAATAAGCGTCATCTCTGCTTCTGTTCCCTCCCCGACACACTACTGCCTCCGCCGAGTGCGCGTGCACACACCACATGTCGGGACCGCGGATGAGTTAGGCCCTTGCATGCTCTTGCGACAAGGCTTTCGCAGATAGCTTTTCGCAGACAGTTGTAATTTATCGTTGAGCGGGGAGTAATAGGCGTGCGCGATGTTATTCACCGCCACAACGCAAGGGGGCGCGAAGTCGCGAAATCGCTAGGAGTAGTTGGTGGGTGTGGTTAGTGGAGTGTTTATCCTCCGGTTACTTATAATGACTAGAACTGGAGTCGTATAGATGTACGTACTTCCTCACTTCCTCGATCAACCGCTCTTCGTGCTGCTCCATCTTTGCTCGTGTTTTTAAAAATGGCGGTAGTGAAAACAAACCAAACCGGGAAAGTAGGGAAGCGGAAGTGCGTGTACAGCGGATGTAGAGTGGACCAATCAGAGCCCTCTTGTCTGCGACGCTGTCTGCGAGGCTTCTGCGGTGGTCACAATTTTTGGGAGGTGTGCGCAGAGCGTCTGCGAAGGTGGGGGGGCTACGCAGATGCTATCTGCGACGCCATCTGCGAGGACTGGGTTGTCAGCATAAATTGGCCTTTACTCTCCCTTACTCTGCGCATGTGCCGTGCGGCATAAAAAAATGGCAGCCACTATGAAGGAAGGAGATCCGGAGTTTTCAAACATTTGCTTAAGTGTGAAATCGCAAAATGGTATTCTAGCGAACAACACAATAGTAAAGATTCAGAAAACAAATCATTCAGTGATCATTTTAATAGCGTAATTTCATCCGAACTAGGCCTAACGGTCGATTTAGAACTACAAAAAGTCCGTGTGTCGGGCATTTTAAGTACCTTTGTAAAAGTTTTGCAAATGTCGCAGTCAGCATTTAAAATGCTAACTTAGTTTTTGTACAAGTTTCAGTTGATTAAACCGTCATTTTATTAAATGTGTCTGCTTTTGTAATAAAAAAGTACTGAAAGAAAAAGCAAACACAGCATTGCGATTTCTTATCCATCCATATATTTAAAAAAAAAAATCCCTCCCTTCCCGACTGAAAATTTTTTTGCTCACCCGGTGGACAGGAAACGGATTTTTTTTTAAGGATGGCCTCAGTGCCGTTGCTCTGCTGATCAACAATCATGAGATGTTTCTTGCATGACCGTTTGGTGCCAAATGATTTGTTTCTTTGCATTCAGAGATGGGTTTCCCTCTTTCAAAGAGTGGAAGTGCTAACCTACCAACATTCACTAACCCGGCTGATTCTGATTAGCACAGGTAGGAGATCTAATTAGTGTCATCATTAGATGGGTTACTTACTGTGTTTAATACTTTTTTTTTCTTCCTGCGTCATTCCACTTTATTGCACACAAACTTTATGGATTTGAATATCACGAGTTCTTTTTATCTCGCCCGGGACGGAGTCCAGCAGGGGGTGAGGTATTGTTTTCGGTGGGGTTTCTTTGTTTCCTAGTTTTTTTTTGTTAGCAACATTACAGGAAAATGGCTGGACCAGTCTTCATGAAACTTTCAGGATAGATGGGCATTGGTCTCAAATAGAACCTCCAACATTTTGAGGGTCATCCGGTCAAGGTCACCAAAAAAGGTCAAAATCTTTTTTTTTTTTTTGCGATATCTTCCTTCATCGTATTTACTCCAAACCAAATCCACAATGTTCATCTTTCAATTCTGCTTCCATTGATGTGCTACATGATGGGGTCTCTCTTATAGTTTTCTTAGCGGTTGGGTCAAATGTCAGAGGGGTCAAGTTCATGGGTTTTCAGAGGCTCATAACTGGGAAACGGTTCAAGATAGAGAGATACATATATGTTATTTACCAGTTGGGAGGTCCGTATCGTGAAATACTGTGACCGAGGTCTTGAAAGTACTGACCGAGGCCCTCTGGGCCGGGGTCAGTATTCAAGGCCGAGCTTGCCTGCGACCCTGTAGAACAGGATAAGTGGCTACAGATAATGGATGGATTAAAAAGGGCGGCACGGTGGTGTAGTGGTTAGCGCTGTCGTCTCACAGCAAGAAGGTCTGGGTTCGAGCCCCGTGGCTGGCGAGGGCCTTTCTGTGCGGAGTTTGCATGTTGTCCGTGTGGGTTTCCTCCGGGTGCTCCGGTTTCCCCCACAGTTTAAAGACATGTAAATTCGGTACAATGGGGCCACTGTAATTGGTGCAAGCTGTTGTGGTTTTCCATGCCATGATGTATGTACATATTTATATATAGATCTTTCTATGGCAAAAGCTAAATAAATTTAAAAAAAATTTAATTAAATCTTGTAGTATGTTCTTTAGGTACACAGCTCAGTTCAATTTGGGAAAACCTGAATATTTTATGCACTATTCTGCTCGTTTCTGAGTGAAGAGAGGTTTCCCATCTCGCTGTTTTATGCAAATTCTTCAAAAGCAGGTAAAAATCCTGAATGGAAAAAACCTGAAATTTGGAAAGCTGCTTAAATATTGCAGAAAAGATGATTACACTTTGGCTGAGGTGGAAAAATTGGTCTATCAGTAAAGACAAGGTGTGACCCAGAGTGATGGAAGCACAATTTTCAAATAAATGATCTATAGGAGGGGGGCAGGGTGGTGTAGTGGTTAGCGCTGTCGCCTCACAGCAAGAAGGTCCTGGGTTCGAGCCCCGGGGCCGACGAGGGCCTTTCTGTATGGAGTTTGCATGTTCTCCCCGTGTCCGCGTGGGTTTCCTCCGGGTGCTCCGGTTTCCCCCACAGTCCAAAGACATGCAGGTTAGGTTAACTGGTGACTCTAAATTGACCGTAGGTGTGAATGTGAGTGTGAATGGTTGTCTGTGTCTATGTGTCAGCCCTGTGATGACCTGGCGACTTGTCCAGGGTGTACCCCGCCTTTCGCCCGTAGTCAGCTGGGATAGGCTCCAGCTTGCCTGCGACCCTGTAGAAGGATAAAGTGGCTACAGATAATGAGATGAGATGATCTATAGGACAGAAGTCATACTTCAACATTTATATGTAGATCTAAAGTTAAACATGGCCAAATATTTTCTTTATAATGAGAAGCAAAGTCAAACGTCCCCTTGAGCCTGACTGAAATGAAGCAGAAACTGAGGGTAAATGAATACATACACTACCGTTCAAAAGTTTGGGGTCACTTTGAAATGTCCTTATTTTTGAAAGAAAAGCACTGTTCTTTTCAATGAAGATCACTTTAAACTAATCAGAAATCCACTCTATACATTGCTAATGTGGTAAATGACTATTCAAGCTGCAAATGTCTGGTTTTTGGTGCAATATCTCCATAGGTGTATAGAGGCCCATTTCCAGCAACTCTCACTCCAGTGTTCTAATGGTACAATGTGTTTGCTCATTGCCTCAGAAGGCTAATGGATGATTAGAAAACCCTTGTACAATCATGTTAGCACAGCTGAAAACAGTTGAGCTCTTTAGAGAAGCTATAAAACTGACCTTCCTTTGAGCAGATTGAGGTGGTGTTTACATTAGACCGTATCCGTCTCGTTTTCGTCGCGGATGCACTGTCCGTGCACATTAAAACGCCGGGAAACGACTCCACAGGCGGAACAACTTGAATCCGCCAGGGCCCACGTATTCAACCCAGTTCGTATCTGATCCGGTGCTGTGTAAACATTGAGGAACGAGGAAACGCTGTGCTGAGCTCTAGCTGACGTCGTCATTGGACAACGTCACTGTGACATCCACCTTCCTGATTCGCTGGCGTTGGGATCACACACACAGCGGCTCAGTCCCGAATCACTGCTCGTGCGCTTCACTCGCGCGCTCTGTGAGCTGCGCAGGGCCGGAGTGCGCACCCTCCAGAGGGCACTCGCTGTTCAGGGCGGAGTGATTTGGAGCGCAGGAGGAAGCGCTGAGCCGCACTGAGGTTTATTTACACATTTCAACTTATTTACCTCCTTCAGGCGCTTAAACTCAGTGAGAACATGAACATCACAGCCAGGTGTGTTTATCTGCTGGAGAAGGTGTTCGCTTGCCATCCTTCCACTTGCAAGTGGTGAGTGACTTGCGCATGCCCGATATGCACTGGGATCATGTGACGTGACGTCTAATTAGTCATGTGATTAGCGTATCCGTGTATTGGCGTTGCTGTGTGCACGCGAATCGTGTATTGGCGTTGCTGTGTGCACGCAAATCGTTTTAAAAACGTTAATCTGATGATCCGCTGATACGGTCTAATGTAAACCCCACCTGAGTTTCTGGAGCATCACATTTGTGGGGTCGATTAAATGCTCAAAATGGCCAGAAAAATGTCTTGACTCTATTTTCTATTCATTTTACAACTTATGGTGGTAAATAAAAGTGTCACTTTTCATGGAAAACACAAAATTGTCTGGGTGACCCCAAACTTTTGAACGGTAGTGTATCTAGCTGAATATCAAATATCAAATCTCTCCGTTCAGTGATGTTTTGGTGCTCTTTTCATTCTGTACTCGGGTAAGAAACAGCAGTACACTTGAGCTGTTTGGTTTGGTCTTAATCAATTTGAAGTCATTATCAGGATTTTCATGACTGTAAATGATTTAACAAAATAATTTTTTTTTTCTTTTGCCAACTTTTACAATTGTTGAATGTCTGAACAGAGAGTCAGCTAGCAAAAATAAAATAAAATAAATAAATGCAAATTATTGGTTAGATCTTTCAAAGCTGTCTTCCAATAAATAAGAAATTAATTTTTTTTGTGTGTTCTCATTCTCCTGGAGGCTACAGTATGACTGCTGAGAAAGGCGAGTCGGTATGTTTACTATAGATATGTCGATGGTTACTGTTTTGATTTTGGCCCACGTATCCTTTTTTCCTGTTTTTTCTTTGTAAAGATTTTCTTCATACAGTAGGGAAAAAGGTTAAAGTTTTGTTTGTATGCATGTAATTTGTTTAGTGTATACTTTGGACAACTTATGTTTCTCTCTCTCTCTCTCTCTCTCTCTCTCTCTCTCTCTCTCTCAGGACCTCAGTGTAACTGCAGCTCAGACGGCTCAGTGGACCCAGACAGCTGTGATCCGCTCACCGGTGGCTGTAAGTGTTTGCACGGCTATTCAGGACCGAGCTGTGAGCAGTGTCACAGCGGCTATTTCAGAAACCGCACAGGTGCCTGCCAGCCGTGTGACTGTGACTCATCCGGAGCAGCAGGGCCACAGTGCGATAGGTATGTGAGATTTATTTATTTATTTATTTTACAAAACGCACTTTTCCAGCAGCCAATGCCAGATTCCCTCAAGCAAATCGATGCACCTTACAAAGCAGTTGCCAAAACAGTTGTTCAGTTACATGCTTTGAATTCAAATATGAGTCATGAATGAAAAAGTACAAAAGGTGAGGCGAGTCATTATCTTAGCAGATCAGGAAATATGCATTATGGCTTTATCCGTCCACAGATATCCTACTGTTCTATGTGACGTTGTATAATTGCTGCCATTGTGTTCGTGTTATTCTGTCTGTGCTCCCATGAGAAAATTCGTTTTCGCTTATACTGATAATCGACTGCACTAAAACACTCCACTACATACATCAGCAAACAGCAGAGCAGTGGATCGTCTTGTCCTGGGTCAGAGCTGCGTTCGCTAGCTACTTTATGAGACAAATGCAAGCATTGCGAACGTTAGCAAAAGTGAATTCGTTAGATGATATGGACCTTGTTTATTTATTTATTATTCATTCAGTCTTCATTTTTGAGGAAATGAAGACCGAATGAATTACATCATTACATTACATTTACCGCGAGTTGGCCTAGTGATTAGCGTGTCCGCCTCTCGATCGGGTCATACCAAAGACCATCATAAAAAATGGTACCTACTGCTATCTGGCAAAGCACGCTGCAGGGAGTCAAACTCTTGTGGTTACCAGAGGACTGCCCCCCCCACTGTAACCCTAGCTATGTGAGAAGCCGAGGGCTACAGAAATGGAGGCCCTGTGCACCATATGGCTCAGGAAGGACTTTCGACTTTTCGATTACATTTAGCAGCCTGGGGAGCAGTTGGGGGTTAGGTGCCTTGCTCAAGGGCACTCCAGCCATTCCTGCTGGCCCAGGGATTCGAACCAGTGACCTCCATCCATCCATCCATCTTCTACTGCTTATCCGGATCCGGGTCACAGGGGTAGCAGCCTAAACAAAGCAGCCCAGACTTCCCTCTCCCTGGCCACCTCCACCAGCTCTTCCGGGGGAATACCGAGGCGTTCCCAGGCCAGCCGAGAGATGTAATCTCTCCAGCGTGTCCTGGGTCTGCCCTGGGGTCTCCTCCCGATGGGGCATGCCCAGAAAACCTCCCTTGGGAGACGTCCAGGGGGCATCCTAACAAGGTGCCCAAACCACCTCAACTGACTCCTTTCAATGCGAAGGAGCAGCGGTTCTCCTTTGAGTCTCTCCCGAATGACCGAGCTTCTCACCCTGTCTCTAAGGGACAGCTCAGCCACCCTCCTGAGAAAACTCATTTCTACCGCAATCTCATTCTTTCAGTCACTACCCATAGCTCATGACCATAGGTGAGAGTAGGAACGTAGATGGACCAGTAAATTGAGAGCTTTGCCTTTTGGCTCAGCTCTCTCTTCACCACCACAGACCGGTTTAGCATCCGCATCACTGCTGACGCTGCCCCGATCCGTCTGTCCAACTCCCGCTCCCCCTTACCCTCACTCGTGAACAAAACCCCGAGATACTTAAACTCCTCCACTTTAGGTAGCAGCTCCCCCTGACCTGGAGTAGGCACTCCACCCGTTTCTGGCTGAGTGCCATGGCCACGGACTTGGAGGTGCTGAGCCTCATCCACATGCACTCGGCTGCAAACCGTTCCAGCGCATGCTGTAAGTCACAGATTGATGAAGCCAATGACCTTTTCAAACCAGTGACCTTTTGGTCCCAAAGCTTCTTCTCTAACCATTAGATCATGACTTCCTTTACAGGTTAAGGGCTAAAAATGACAAAAGGTATCATGAGTGCCATATAACCGAACACATAAACATCAAACAGGGCTTCAGACATCACCTACCTGGACATGAAGTGTCAGTGTACGGTACTTCTGTGCCCTTAAAAAACTTTTAGGCACTCTAGAACACAGACAGGGGCTGTGTATGAGGATAAATATATCAGGAAAACACAAATATAGTAAGTGTTCTGCCAGTCTGAGATGAATCAGCAGTTCTGTGGAAGATGCATAAATCTATTTTATTAGCTTTGTCGAAGCGCCTTTTATTCCTTCCGATGGAAGGTGAGTAATTTTGGCCATCATTCATGTGTAGTTACTTTCCCCTTCACGTTCATGCGAAGCAAGAAATTCATTCCCAAATATGGCGACCACAAAAGCAAAGTCACATCAGGTGATTTAAATGAAGCAGCAACTTGTACAACGACATTTCTTCAAAAATGCTGAAAGTTCATCTCGTCTCATCTCATTATCTCTAGCTGCTTTATCCTTCTACAAGGTCGCAGGCAAGCTTGAGCCTATCCCAGCTGATTACAGGCGAAAGGTGGGGTACACCCTGGACAAGTTGCCAGGTCATCACAGGGCTGACACATAGACACAGACAACCATTCACACTCACATTCACACCTACGGTCGAGCCCTGCACTCCCGCGGGACTCCCGCGGGACTCGCCGCAAAGCAGTGCGGCGCGGGACAAATTTTGAAAGCTCATTGCGGGCGCGGGCGGGACCGGAAGTGCACATATGCAGGCGGGAGCGGGAGTGCACATATGCAGGCGCGGGTGGGAGCGGTGATAAGCTGCGATAAGCTGCAGTCCCGCTAACTAAAAACGTATTTTAAACAGGTTACACAGTGACGGTAGGCTTGACTCAATGCTATCCCAGAAATCCTTCCTGTAATATGCAAATTTGGCTGTCCAATCAGAGGCGGCCAAATTTGCATATTACAGGAAAGATTTCTGGGATAGCAGTGAGTCAAGCGTACCGTCACTGTGTAACTTGTCTCTCTGATTAGAGTTGTAGACTAACTCAAGCAGTAAATCACTTCACTCATGGTACAAAGCAAGCCCATTCACTTTTTTATGCTGATCAGAGAATTACAATGGTTTCTCATGTGACAAAAATGTGCGATTCGCGATTAAATATTTTAATCGCTTGACAGCACTAATTATTATTATTAGAGGCACTACATGCTGAATTCAGAAACAAGGTAAATAATAACAAATGTGAACGTGAGCTGTAGATATTTATGCTCAAATCCACTCAAAGTAGGGGGCGGGGCACCATCACGCTGTGTCAAGACAAGAACTTTCCTGAGAAATAACGCGAACGTCTGCATCATGCGGGATTTGCGGGCGGGAGCGGGACTGAAAATCATAATTCTTTGTGGGCGCGGGCGGGAGTGGTACTGAAAAATCATAGTTCTTTGCGGGCACGAGTGGGGCTGCACAATGCGGGCGCGACTGAAAAATCCGACCTGCGCAGACCTCTAACCTACGGTCAATTTAGAGTCACCAGTTAACCTAACCTGCATGTCTTTGGACTGTGGGGGAAACCGGAGCACCCGGAGGAAACCCACACGGACAACATGCAAACTCCGCACAGAAAGGCCCTCACCGGCCACGGGGCTCGAACCCAGAACCTTCTTGCTGTGAGGCGACAGTGCTAACCACTACACCACCGTGCCACCCATGTTGAAAGTTATTCTTAGTCATTCTTTTTTTCAATATCAATGAGCTGCAGCTGACTAAAGATGGAGTTCACATATTCTCACACAACATGTAAGAGTCCTAATGTTTGTTTTGCATTGATGTTCATACACATTGTGTTGTTATAGTCATAGAGGTCACATGCAAGAATTGTCCCGTTCTGTTTCACAGATCAAAAGGGTATACCTGTTGTCATCCTGTATCTTTGATGGCTTAGATGCTTCCAGCCAACTGAAACCACGGCACAGTGTTTCAGTTGGTGCAGTTGTTCGGTGCTCATAAGTCATTCATTATCGTGAATCACATTTAAGTAGACATTAATTTTTAGTTTTGCTTGATTTGCTTGAAAGAACAACTTTCTTGAAGCTGTGCTACAGGTTGATAACAAATACTCAGCACCACTACTTCCTGTTATACTTCCAAGACGTTTGTTTTTGGTTCAGGTTCCATCAGTTATGATGTATGATAAGGCATTCTTTACACAGAAAAAATAAACACGAGTGCTTCAGAACAGTGATGCATATACTTGTATCACTGTTTTGAAACGCAAGCTTATATAGGTTTGGCGGGATTCCACCATGACATGCTGCCACTCATTGTTCAACACTGCCAACTCCTCAGCCAGAATATATTCCAGCACTGTTGGACACGCTCTAGTCCTTTTCAAATGTTTTTTTTAAAAAAGATTTAATTCATTAGATCTTCGTTATTTTTATGGTACGCATAAAATCAGGAGCCTCATAGATAAAGGGCAGAGCCATTACTTTTAGTCACAGTCTGCATCCAAGACCTTGTTACATTGCTAGTGGTGCAACTAAAAAATAATTATTAAAAAGCTGCGTAGCTTACAAATCATCAGAACCAATGCATTATACACATAATGGCAAGGGACCATAAATATATATTTAGCTATTAATTATGTTCACTGTGTCATAGACAGGTGATGATATTCGAACTGCTCATCCAGGACTCTTCCAGTCTTGGCAGCCATGACTCTGTTGCTTTTTGCATAAAAAATTGCTTTGTATTCTCAGATCTGCCAGCATTTACGCATTATGTGTAGGAGCTCCATTGACATGCATTATTTTACTATAACCGCACGTTATGTATAACCGTCTAACCTTCTGTCTTGTGTTATTCCTTACATGATGAAGTTGAAGGCATTAGTGCCACCCATTCAAAACAAAAGGGAAAATGATGCAACTGAAGCCTCTTTTTCCCGTGTGTGACTGAAAGACTTAGTTTATTATAGAATCAGAATTGACGTCATGATTATCTGTTAAGTTTTGATTAAAAAAGTAATCAATTCATCCACAGCGTACTCATCTCATTATCTCTAGCCGCTTTATCCTGTTCTACAGGGTCGCAGGCAAGCTGGAGCCTATCCCAGCTGACTATGGGCGAAAGGCGGGGTACACCCTGGACAAGTCGCCAGGTCATCACAGGGCTGACACATAGACACAGACAACCATTCACACTCACATTCACACCTACGGTCAATTTAGAGTCACCAGTTAACCTAACCTGCATGTCTTTGGACTGTGGGGGAAACCGGAGCACCCGGAGGAAACCCACGCGGACAACATGCAAACTCCACACAGAAAGGCCCTCGCCGGCCACAGGGCTCGAACCCGGACCTTCTTGCTGTGAGGCGACAGCACTAACCACTACACCACCGTGCCGCCCTCCACAATGTACTGTGTGGTTTTATTTATTTATTTTTTTTAATGCCCCGCTGGCCAATAAGTCCGAAGAGGGATTATGTCGTGGCGATTTCCGTCCATCCGTCAGTCCCGGGAAGGGTGCTCACCTTCTGAAATCAGCTCCTCTCACAATTTTTGGACGAATTTCTCGAAGCTTGTCAAAAGGTCTTGTTATATGACGGTAATGCGCATATTGCAATTGAATTTCGTTTGTGAAAATTTTACCAGAGTTTTGCCCCTTGATTAAATAACTTGTACTTTGTCATGAGGGCGTACATTCTTCTGAAATCAACTCCTCTCACAATTTCTGGAGGAATTTCACCAAACTTGGCGAAAGGCTTTGTTATATGGCAGTTATACGCAGGTTGAAATTTCGTTTAATTTGGGCAAATTTTACCAGAGTTATGCCCTTGATTATTAACAAACTTGTACTTTGGCAATTTCATCAAGGTGTGCTTGCCTTCTGAAATCAACTTCCCTCACAATTTTTATTATCCCCCGCTGGCCGAAAGGCCCGAAGGGGGATTATGTCATGGCGATGTCCGTCCGTCCGTCTGTCTCTCCGTCCCAGGAAGGGTACTAACCTTCTGAAATCAACAATTTTTGGAGGAATTTCACGAAACTTGACAGGATTCTTTGTTATATGTCGGTAATATGCATATTGTAATTTCGTTAAGTTCGGTCACATTTTACCAGAGTTATGGCAGAGTCGCCAGCGGGGGATATTGTGCTCTCAGAGCACTCTTGTTTAAGCTTTGAAATGCAAAATTATGCACAATCGAATACTGTGTTGTGACTTGGTATTTTCTAACTAACTGCTTAAACCTGTCCTTCATGTATAGCATCCCTAAAGTAGATGGGTGCCAAAATAAAACCCTGCCTTACATGTTTCAAGCCTGTGCTCCGTGCACACAAGAGACAGACTACAAGCAACAAAAGGGGTTTCTCACTCACTAGTGTAAAAGGAGATTTAAGCTGAAACCAGATGATGACTCCAGGCTATATTAAAGACCACAGACCATTCTTAATAAATGAAAATTAATCAATTTAAAACTTTTCAGTGAAAACGTGTCTCTGCTTTGAATCAAAATGTGATTCTTGTATTCTCGATCATCCATTCATTTCTTGATGCATATAATCCAGAGTGAGATTGACGTTAGCTTTGCTCTGCTGTGCCGGGACAATGTGAGTAATTATAGCCTGGCAGCAGCAGACCGCCTGCAGTTGGAAACCGCAATCAAGTGAGTCTCTGCCGCTCACTTTTGTTTGGATTGGAGAGAGCACAAAGCACGCAGCTGCCTCAGTTTGAGTTCAGGCTTCGGCTCGGCTTGGCTCTCATTTTCTCCCGCTGAGCATCAGGAGAAAGTTGTGTTCAAAAATTAAACTGTCATTATAAACTGACACCCACTGACACCTCCCAAGAACTCTTTGGACTACTCTGTGGGGAATGCAGACTTTTGGGTTGACTTCTGGGCTCGTGTGAGAAAGAAAGAGTAGAAAGCATGCATTTTATCAGTTGTTGCTCTGAAGAAAGGATCGCGGTGATGCTCCTGAACAGCTGCTCCTGTTGACTGATCTTACATGCCAAGTTAGGACCTTAGACCTGCATGAGTATTCGGAACTTGTCCACAGAAGCTGTACAGATCGCCCGGCCCCATACAGCATACACATATGTGTACTTTGCTATAGTACATTATAGTCTCCAGTTAGAACCAACAGAAGTCATATTAATTATACAGGAAGGTGTTGATCTGCAAAGACATTGCTGCTTTTGACACCTCCTCCATTGCCCATAGGTCAACTGCAGGGTTATCAGCGGGGTACCATTGATCGACAACTTTGATCACTCCTTTAAACCTGGACCTCCTGGGTCTCCTGGTGGTGGAGCAGTAGCAGGGACGTCTCCCTGCTACCCCATGCAGCTAACCCTAATCTTGTTCTTTCTCTTCAGCCACGTCTTTCAGGGCATTCCACTGGTTTGCTCCAGTTACTCGCATGCCCCTCAGGTGGAGAACAGCTGATATACCAACACAACTGCAGCATCCTGCTTCTACTGGGTAGATGATGGTTCTCCATCAAGCCCCATTGCACTCAGTGAATACTTCAGCCTCTTCCTGTCTGAGGCATATTCTACTCCTTCCTCCCATGGGACAGTTAGTTCTATGACGAGTCTGGTCTTGATGCCATTGGACCATATCACTATGTCTGGGCAGAGGCTTGTGATGGTGATCTCCCTGGGGGAACTGGAGCTTCCTGCTGAGATTGACTCTCATTCTCCAGTCTTGGGTGGTGGGAACTATTCTTGATGGAGCTCCTGGTGTGGTGCTTGTGTTGCGTCTGCCTTCTCTGATGAACAGAATGTGCTGACATGCTGGTGGAGGATGACCCCTGCACATGTCCTATATGTTCCTTTCCAATACCTCGGTCAATCTGCTCAGGACCTGGTCATGTCACCACCTGTAGCGTCCCTGGGGTAGCGTGATTTTTCAGCCTGAGAAGATGTGTTGGAAGCTTGCCTTTGGACTGCTGCAGAGGGGGCAGCCTTCTTCCTGTCCAAACCACAGATGCAGGTTCAGTGGACAGGGAGTGTGTTGTATGTTGCCATGATGAGGAAACTGAGCCAATACAATAGTAGGAACCTTTGTCTGCATTAGGGTTTTTACAATGTCATGGTTTCACAGTTAGCCACAGTGTGTGATCAGACAGTGACTTCACTGTTGACTTTTTTTAAGAGGCAGAGTAAAATGCATTTCTATCTATTACATCAACCCAATCAAGTTTCATACTCCAGTGTTTCATTCCTTTTGTGTCCGGCTTCAATTTCCCAGATATTTCTCAGACCTCTTCCCTCTGGCTCCTCGTAAATTATTCTACCGCAATCTCCTTTTCTGCACTGAAAACGATTTGGATCCGTTACATCGCTACCCCTGCTGCTGCTGCTCCTGGCTTATTCGTACCTGTATCATACATGATGGCTATAAAGCATATAGAAGAACACAGCATGGCCAGAACTAAACAAACATGGCAATTTTGGTTAAGCCGCGCTTCATACTGCTATGCTAGTTAAATAGCTAGTTTAGTTTTTAGCTCAACCGGGTACCTTTCCTCACAGCCACTTTCTTTTTCAGCAACAACAACATGATATATAAAAGATATCCCCCCCGGTTTCCCGGCACAGACCTGTCTGTTAAACACAGTACACGCATTTTCGATAGGGTTGAGGTCAGGCTGTTCCAAAAGCTTAATGTTCGCTGTTTTATCCATTCCATAACCAGCTTTGATGTGTGTTTAAGGTCATTGTCTAGTTGGACACACGATTGTGTCCAGGTTTCAACTGTCTAGCTGATGGTTTGAAGCTGTGCTGAAGAATTCTGAGGTAGTCCTCCTTCATTATTTGATCCACTTTGTGCAATGCACCAGTTCCACTGGCAGCAAAACAGGCACAGAGCATAATACTACCACCACCATGAGTATGAATTGGTAGAGTGTTCTTGGGGTTGAATGCCTCACCTTTAGTCCTCCAAACGTACCTCTGGTCATTGTGGCCAAACTTTCCTCCAAAATGATATTTGTTTGTGTGTGGGGTCAGCTACAAACTTCAGTCAAGCTTGAAGGTGTCGATTTTCGAGCAGACTTCTTTCTTGAGTGGCAGCCTCTCCGTCTCTGGCAATGTAAAACTTGCTTGACTGTAGACAGTGCCTAGATCCTTTAAGTTCTCCAGTCAAGCAAGTAAAACATACTTGACTGCAGACATTAGCAGCAGATCCTTTAAATTCTGTAAGTTGCGACATGGGGCCTCCATGGATTGGACTTGTTTGTCCAACACATTGCACAGATGCTCAATCGAATTGAGATCTGAGGAATTTGGAGGCTAAGTCAACAATTGGAGTTGAGGGACAACTGCCATGTTCCTCAAACCATTCCTCAACAATTTCTGCAGTGTTCCAGGGTGCATTATCCTGCTGAAAGAGGCCACTGCTGTTGGGGAATGCCGTTGCCATGAAGGGGTATACTTGGTCTGCACCAGTGTTTAGGTTGGTGGTACTGTAGGTGTCAAAGTAATATCTGCATTTCATTAAAGCTACAATTTTGGTAGAAATAAAATATGATAAGTTACTGTGATTCTCCCTGACAGTCCTGTAATAATAATAATAATAATAATAATGATAACTTACAGTCATCACTGTGTCATACTTCATCATGCCCCAACTTTAGGCACAAAATAAGTCCAACTGCATGGTGATGAAGCAGAGGGGAGAAAGCGCGTAAACATGTGAAAGTGTAAACCAAAGAAAGAGTCTATGAGTGGTACTATAAGAGGGAAATAATTATGGAATGAAGTTTTGGATTTTTTTTCTCCCTGAACAGGTAAGACATAAATTTCTTCCCTAATTTGGTGGGAGGGCGGCACGGTGGTGTAGTGGTTAGCGCTATCGCCTCACAGCAAGAAGGTCCGGGTTCGAGCCCCGTGGCCGGCGAGGGCCTTTCTGTGCGGAGTTTGCATGTTCTCCCCGTGTCCGCGTGGGTTTCCTCCGGGTGCTCCGGTTTCCCCCACAGTCCAAAGACATGCAGGTTAGGTTAACTGGTGACTCTAAATTGACCGTAGGTGTGAATGTGAGTGTGAATGGTTGTCTGTGTCTATGTGTCGGCCCTGTGATGACCTGGCGACTTGTCCAGGGTGTACCCCGCCTTTCACCCGTAGTCAGCTGGGATAGGCTCCAGCTTGCCTGCGACCCTGTAGAACAGGATAAAGCGGCTAGAGATAATGAGATGAGATGAGATGAATTTGGTGGGACGCTACTGATTGATAAACAAGCAATTTATTCTTTTATTGGAATTTGTATAAATGCCCAGTTGTAAAGTTGTTTTTGCTGAAGAAGTAACAATAGCTGCTGAGTGGGCATGTTTGTGTTTCTGAATTTAGCATTTCAAACTTGGTTATATTGCCTTGGGGATAGAGCCTGTATTTAATCTGTTGTAGTGCTGAGCAGCACGCTGTGAGATTACAGCAGAGCCACCCTCCCCCCTTCAACCGGAATTAATGCTGCATTTGATTCACCATGGAAGTGGGAAGATAGAACTCCGAATTACGTCATTGTCAACCTCCATGAAATCTCCATGCATGGATGGCTCCAAATTTGTGTATTGTTGGCAACAAGCTACCTGGCTAACCGTGATGAGGGTTGCGTACTTTCCATCTTATAACAGTGAGCATCGTATAGTCAATGTTGTAGTTTTTATAGCGTAACTGAACTCATGGCATTTATTTGAAGGTACACTACCGTTCAAAAGTTTGGGGTCACTTTGAAATGTCTTTATTTTTGAAAGAAAAGCACTGTTCTTTTCAATGCAGATCACTTTAAACTAATCAGAAATCCACTCTATACATTGCTAATGTGGTAAATGACTATTCTAGCTGCAAATGTCTGGTTTTTGGTGCAATATCTCCATAGGTGTATAGAGGCCCATTTCCAGCAACTCTCACTCCAGTGTTCTAATGGTACAATGTGTTTGCTCATTGCCTCAGAAGGCTAATGGATGATTAGAAAACCCTTGTACAATCATGTTAGCACAGCTGAAAACAGTTTAGCTCTTTAGAGAAGCTATAAAACTGACCTTCCTTTGAGCAGATTGAGTTTCTGGAGCATCACATTTGTGGGGTCGATTAAATGCTCAAAATGGCCAGAAAAATGTCTTGACTATATTTTCTATTCATTTTACAACTTATGGTGGTAAATAAAAGTGTGACTTTTCATGGAAAACACAAAATTGTCTGGGTGACCCCAAACTTTTGAACGGTAGTGTACGAGGTGTTACTTTATTTCCTGTCCATGATGTGAGCAGTCATGGAGATTTGGCATCACTTGACGAACCCTGGGTTGAGGAGGGAATCCCAAGTTCCAGAATAGGAATTCTGAGTTGAGTTGTTTTCTTTATTTTTAACAAAGTCGGAGGTCAGAAACCGCGGGTTAAAGTAGGCACATAATGAGGTAATGTGCTGTTTATGATCTTGCAGAATGAGCACAGTTACACAGGCATTGCTGCTTGATCGGGCACTCACAGTAAGAGAGAACCAGCTGACAGTATCTCAGTGGTTATGCTTATTCACATGGTACTCAGTAAATGCGACACTTCTACCACAAGTAACAGATTATTTTACGTCCCCAGAGTTGTAAATCTTTGGACCACTTGCCAAAGTACTATGACTTAATGTGCTATAAGATCAGAGGTGGACATTTACTTGAGTACTGTACTTAAGTGCACTTTTTGAGTGTCTGTACTTTACTTGAGTATTTTTTATTTTTTTGGAAACTTCTGACTTTAACTTCACTACATTTGAAAGGCAAATATCGTACTTTTCACTCCACTACATTTCTGTCAAGGTCATCGTTACTCGTTACTATGAAGCAGCTTTGAAAGTGGATGTGTTTTTCTTGTCTTTTCTAAAACGTGATTGGTTTTTTCGCAGGTGACACTGAGACAGACTATCAGTAATCACTAGGGTCACGTCACATCCATGGACTGGATAAAATCAAGATCGGTAATTTCTCAGCAGCGTTATTTAACACGATCAGCTGATGGCAGAATGGAAGGAGGCGGTTCTTCTGGGGAACGCACACACTCATGGCCCATGAACCCATGTTTCAGTTTTCTGAAAGGATTAAAGTTTTGTTTAGTCTTAAATGTTTGCTGAAAACGAACCACATCACGGTCTACAAAAACTCGCCATCCAACCTGCAGAAGCATATTGAGGTATATAAACGTTTTGTTCCAAGAGAAAGCTTACAGTGAAGTTGTCTGTGCTTTTAGAGCTAGCGATAAC
Organism: Neoarius graeffei; assembly: GCF_027579695.1. NCBI lineage: Eukaryota > Metazoa > Chordata > Actinopteri > Siluriformes > Ariidae > Neoarius > Neoarius graeffei. Next base: position 19,186,810 of record NC_083596.1, on the reverse strand, counting down.
GCTGCAAATGTAGCTATGCGGTCTGGTTAGTCAAATGACTTTCTATGGATTTGCCCGCCAAGTTACCGTAGCCTTGTTCACAGCTAACGTTAACACATAGCTAGTTAACTTGGACACTGTTAGTTAGCATGTAAACACTGAGTTACCCTAGGCTGACACTTGCACGACTTTTGGCCACGATTTTGTCGTGGCAAGTCGTGCCATTTTGGGGCACGAACTGGGAGGCTCCCGCACTGTTCACGACTAGTTCACGCATAGTTCACGACGAGTTCACGAATGCGTGCCCGTCCACATTCACGAACTGGCACGACAAGTTCACGCATAGTTTGCGCATAGTTTACGCACTTCCCGCATTGGCACGACGAGTTTGCGCAATTCGGACGGTGTCGTGCCGACTTGGGCACGCCTGTGTCATGCACAACCTCATCCTCATCAGATACCCACACGCAATTTCAGAAGTGGACCGCGAAGATCCGGACACACATGATCTGATCCCTGGTGGATGGAGGACTGACCGACACCTGCAGGGGCTGCTGCCTCTAACCGGCCAGCATACCCAGAAGGATGCAAAGGATCAGCGAGACTACCTGTCACATTACTACATGTCCCCTGCTGGTGCTGTCCCTTGGCAAGAAAGAATGGTAGTAGCTTCATGAGCTGCATCCACAGTTGTTCCATTTTTGAAATAAAAGAAACGAAACCCCCCCCCCAAAAAAAAAAGTCATGAAGGAATAGAAAATAAAAGACATTAAAGAAAAAAGCAAGAAAAAAAATTGCGAATGGCGAGAAGTGTCCGGGAAGCCCTATATATACCCCCGCACCGACGCGAGCGCCACTGCCGCGCAGTAGTCGTGAACTGCTCGTGAACTCGTCGTGAACTGCTCGTGCCATGCGCAAACTGTTCGTGAAGTGCGTAAACTAGTCGTGAACTGCTTGTGCCATCAATGCGTGACCGTGTCAGTGGGAAGGCACGGCCACGCTGCAACGCGCACCAATTCGTGAACATGTCGTGAACTACTCGTGAACTCGACGTGAGCTGTTCGTGAACTATTCGTGGCAGTTCGTGACAGTCGTGGCATGGCGCGCACTTCCACGCACTGGCACGCATCCTCCCGCATCGTCCCGACAAGTTCACGACGAGATCACGAACAGTTTGCGCATAGTTCACGACCCGGTTGCGAAATTTTGTCGTGACCAAAATTTTGAACATTTCAAAATTCTCGTCCCGACATGGCACGCAGTCACCACGGGTTTACGCACACTTCACGCCAGTTTACGACTAGTTTGCGCACTGGCACGACTTGAGTCGTGCCAATGTGTGCCACGGAATCGTGCAAGTGTCAGCCTAGCCTTACACTAACATGAATAATGTTAATTTATCTGAAGTCCTATCAGATATGTTTTAGCATAACCTTGCCAAATAAAAAAAAATATTTTCTAGTAACGTTAGCAACCCAGTATGATTTCGAGTTTGAAAAGAGTTTGCTAGCATGTCAGGTGGAGCTTCACTGACTAGCTAGCTTAACGTTAAACCACCATGGTTTTGTGAATTCACATTTCTGTCTTTAGTAAAGGCATTCGGTTTTGTAAGCCTTGTGGCAATAATACAACGATGCATTGACAGAAAATGTACTTTTAATACTTTTTAAAAGCAAGTACTTCAGTATTTTAACTCAAGTAAAAATTTGACTGGACAACTTTCACTTGTATCGGAGTAACATTTGACCAGTGGGATCTGTACTTTGACTTAAGTAATGAAGTTGGGTACTTTGTCCACCTCTGTATAAGATGCTGTTTCGATCTCAGCCTTGACCATGCATTACTTGAGATTCGCGGATCTTGGATTAATCTCCAAGGTGATGATGAATGCAACACGATGCACATTACGGAGCGTTCTTGCAATTGCATTTTTCTACCAAAACAACTTTCATAAAAGTATAATACATGACGTCTCTGATCGAATTAAACATTGTAAATGTAGGTACAGCCAGTCACAGTCTCTTTTAACTACATTTCCCATCAACCAACTTCCGCGTTGACCTACGTCACGCCTGGGCGGGATCACCTACGTCACTTCCTCTGTGAAGCCATAAGTAACTGAACACGTTTCCGCTCTTTCTCTTTTCCGTCTGGACCAGCCGTCTGCAGGCACAAAGAGATCCGCTCCGCCGAGCAACCCAGATAAAGACGTCTATCTGGCAAGAATCAGAATTTAGCGCTTTTCTTTTACTTACCTTTGGCCACGGTAAACTCGAGAATCGCGTGATTTTGATTCAGATTGAGATATAACCGGTTTCATTTGTTCCTTAAAAGTACGTACGACTGCCGCCCAAGCAGTTTAATTAAAAGTTAGAAGCGACCAGCTGCCTTCTAACAAAGCGCTGTGCACATTGTTTGATCAGAGACTTCTTTTTATCACGAGTGACCACGCGTCGGACCAAGAAATTCTCTGTGCTTCACGGAGGCCTCCACAACTGTGAAACTCCAAAAGTCTCGGAACATCTTCTCATAATCTTGCGTAGAGGCGAGATACTGAAGTAAGATTGGCATTTGGGCAAAAAGACTAGTCTTAGGAATTAGTTTTATTAAGTAGTGTGAATTTAAACTCAGGAACGGTTTAATTGTGTACACTGTAAACACTTAGGGTGTTAAAGTGATTATTGTTCTATTTGTGTTGATCTCTCAGTTGTTTTTAATAGATAGGCTGTTGCATGCTTTCCTCTATTCCTTTCTAACACTTTAATTTCATTATTACACATATTTTGACCTCATCAAGGTTTCAGTGGATTTAGGAATGTATAAGCTAGTGAATTAGCAATCAGAGCTAATTCTTTTGTTGTAGGCCACAGGCCTCTCACACACACACACGCACGTGGAGTTAGCTACTACGGCTAATGCTTTTGCCTCATTAGCAACACAGAGCTAATTCCTTTGTCTCCACCACGTGGGTTAGCTACCGGCTAATCCTTTGTTCTCCTCAAATCCCACCCCCACACCTCAGATAACACACACACACACACACACACACACACAAACACACACACACACCTCAGATAAGATTCCAATCACTCTCACACATCACTCTCACACACACACACACACGCTCATCAAGTATATGACCATATCATATCTGTATATAATGTATTCAACTGCTATTATTCAATTTTTATCATTGTTATAATAAATTCAATTATTATTGAAACTGTGTGTTTGTTGTACCGATATTTTTGAAGCCATCCAATCTCAAAAGCATTCCAAGGTGCATATGAGTTATGTAATATGGTAACTGATCAAAATAATTTGGAATGTACCATAATTTAGCTGTTTGGTAATTTATTATTAAGCACCAAAATTAATGGTATTATTTAATGAGACTGATTTAATATTTAATGAGACTGATTTAATGAGATTGATCACTTAATTACCAATTGCACCTACATAAATGATAGTTTTCCTGGTATAGTCACTCAACCCTTTATAAAACATGTTATTGTTGCATACTTTTGGTCACTGCAGCGGTTTTGCTGGAGAGCTGAAAATCTCCCTGGAAAATCCGAGTCAGGATTGATCATGATGCAGTCAAGTGCCATGACGCAATGAAATATTAATGACCATCAGATTTAATAATCAAACACAGATCATGTGTGTTCCAGGAGAGTAAAACCTTTCTGACAGCTAAACTGAGCTGCCAACATCCCACCAGTGCAGTGTTCTGGTAGAGGTAGGTCATTTTATTTACTGAAATCATATAGTGGCTGCATATTTATATGAGGTGAGAATCTGCAGCACTCATTTAATGACAGACTGAGCAATTCCTGTCAGAAGATGATACGCTTCAGTAAAATTCCGAATTAATTCTTTAGTGCACAACATTAAGTCCGAGTCAGCAGGTAAAGCCCAATTTTGCTGACTGATATCTAAAAAGAAAACACGTACGATTTCCCAGATTTCCTAGCTATTAATGTTGTGTAGGCCAGGTCTAGATGTTTATTTGCAGTTCACTTTGCTTACTTATTGAGTTTTAGGCTAAAAAGATTAACACGATTTATTTCTCTGAGAGTATAACATTAGCCAGAGTCCACTGTTTAATAAATACAGCGACCGATTCTTATCTGCACTCAACAACAGTACAGTGTTTGTAAAGTGTTTACACGGCAGTGTGTTCGGTAGCTCGCTAATCTTTGTAACCATTAAAAATACCGTATGTATTCCACTACATTCGAAAAAGGAGATGTTTGCAGAGTTGTTTTTTTTTTTTATTATTATTATACCCCGACTCCGAAGGAGGGGGGGTATACTGGTTTATTTCCCTCTGTCCGTCCATCAGTAACACCCTTTTTCTCAGCAACCACAAATCACAACTGCTTGATATTTGGTACCGAGCTTCAGCTTGGGGTTCTATACCGTGTGTACCGTTTTCAGGTCTGTCCCACATCGACTTCCTGTTTACCGACTGAATGTATTTACGAAACATATAGGGTGGATTTTTGACGCTATTTCAAGAAGCAAAATGCTGTTTGAAAATGACAGTTTACCAGGATGCTATTTGAAATCCCTGGGGAGAACATTGTGCTTTACTTACTCGTTTCAGGGTTAATTATTTGTTGAAGTCAACATTCATAATAAATGTCCTGTTCCTTCGATCGCTTGCATTCTGATATAAATGAGAGCGGGGGATACGTAAGTGAGCAGGAGCTCACAGTTGATCATCTTATTTGGTTTGGTAGGTGCAGTACCCGGTGGTGTAGTAGTTAGCACTGCCGCCTCACAGCAAGAAGATCCGGGTTCAAGCTCAGCGGCCGACGAGGGCCTTTCTGTGCGGAGTTTGCATGTTCTCCCTGTGTCCGCGTGGGTTTCCTCCGGGTGCTCCAGTTTCCCCCACAGTCCAAAGACATGCAGGTTAGGTTAACTGGTGACTCTAAATTGACCGTAGGTGTGAATGTGAGTGTGAATGGTTGTCTGTGTCTATGTGTCAGCCCTGTGATGACCTGGCGACTTGTCCAGGGTGTACCCCGCCTTTCGCCCATAGTCAGCTGAGATAGACTCCAGCTTGCCTGCGACCCTGCACAGGATAAGTGGTTATGTATAATGGATGGATGGATGGATGGATAGGTGCAGTATTATGTGGTTAATTACCTAGTTAATTACGTTTCTCGGTAACCAAAACAGGACTTGAAGACACCACTTTAGCATGGTGCGCTCACTAATGAATTAATTAATTTGTTCAACCTTCATTTCTGATTCTATATTTGTACTGTATGGCTTCAGTTTGCTTCTTACGTAGGAGGCTGCTGTGTTTGCTTTATAATCACAGTGCGGTATGAGTGTGCAATATTTTGCTCCAGAATTCATGTCACAGGGTTGAAGGTCTTGGTTTATGAAACATATGATACGTGGAAATTCAGACTAATGGTATCGGATATCAAACATTTGACTCGGTGGTTCTCTGAATAGGTGTTGGTCAGGTAATGAGTGATGTATGGAAAACTGAACTCAGTATAGATATTGTTGCACTGTTTGTACCCCATTATTAGGAAGCGCAAGCAAACAAGGCTGTAGGCAAAATGTCTTTTGTTTTCTCGCCTCCTGGTTTTCCAGGGGAAAGTAGTGGGTGCGTGTATGCTTTGTGTTTACTCAAGTGTATTTATTCTAGTAGCTGTGTGGTCTAATGGTATGGTCTATATTGAAACGCCATCCTGAGCAGTTTCCTTTTCAATACAGAACACTAATTCTAGTCTTGTTTATGGTTTAGGTGACTTTAAAGTGCATATCACGGGTAAATTCAGGAGCAAGATCAATGTAATTCTCCTATTTTATATTAAAATTTGGTCAAATATCTGTAACATTCTGCATTTTGTGCAATTTTTTTTACCTTGCGCAATACCAGAAAAATTCAGTTGAAATCAAGCCATTTGAGGTGAATTGGTCCGCCTCTGAAAAAACTTGGCATTTGGATTTCCCGGCAGACATTGATTTTCGTGAAGTTGCGTGCGGGACGCCTCCCTCTGAATCCTACGTCAGCACTGGTTTGTTTATGAGAAAACGACCTGGTGGTTTTCTGCAAATTTCTTCAACGTTATCGCGTAATTATTAAAATGGTTAATGGATGTATCATAGGAGGGTGTAGCAAGACCAATCTTGGTGGGATTAGTACTCATCGTTTTCCAAAAGACCAGACAATGAGAGAGAAATGGGAGCGCTTGGTCTACACAGGCTGTGCACTGAAACCGTGCAAAGCTCTCGCAGCCTGCTGGCGCTTCCGCAGGTGACGTCACGAATCTGGCTCCAGACTCCTTTGGGATTTTTCCAGATGCGTTTTTTTATTTTTTTCTGCTGTAGACAGATGGCCTTGTGCAAAATTACCCTTCTGGATGAGCGTGTAAAGGGACTTACTTTCGTATAAAAAAAACGAATTTGGTCCAGGATATGCACTTTAAAGACTGATGCGTTTGTGGTTCAGGATGGATGTGTTTACGTGCTTATATCATAGTGCACTGCATACTTATGGAAACCCACATGCTAAAAACAGCCGGAGTCGATCCAGTGTCCATTAATATCTGTACTTGGAAAGTTTTATTTATTTATTTATTTATTTATTTATTTATTTATTTATTTTTTACGCGTACACACATCAGCCTTCAGTCCGTTAGCTTTCAAAACATGAAATTTAAAGTAATAATTTGGTGCACAATTGAGTCCTGATTTGATTAGTTCTGATCTGTCTGTTAGACTCAGATATAAATAAATCAGATAGCCAAGCCAAGAGCCGGTCAGCCACAGTGGCCATAATGAGATTTTCACAGTTGAGCCAAACACACACACACACACACACACACACACACACACACACACACACACACACACACACACACACACACACACACACCCCATGAATATAGCAGCAAACCTAGACACAATTTGGATGTGGTCAGACCACATCGGTCAGAAGAATGGCCACTAAAAAGCAACACACACATGTCTTGTATTGTGTATGTGTGTGTGTGTGTGTGTGTGTGTGTGTGTGTGTGTGTGTGTGTGTGTGTGACTGACTGACTGTTTATATAAGAGGAATTTGAGTTTACTGGGTGTTCAGGAAGATTCCAGAGCAAAGCTCAAAATAATACAGTTGCTTTGGGTTAGATTATTCCACAAATGCTTCAGCCACGACGCTGTTGAATTCTCACATCTGATTGGTCAAAAGATATTGATTAATTTTCTACAACAGCAGCTGTGATAGTAGTAGGCCTACCCACCGTAATTCAGCTCATTAATGTCCTTGTTCTAATACGTTATTGTTTCTATAGTAACAATTCATTCACAGGGATTATATAGTGGACGCTGTATATAATCCAAGTCTAAGAATAAACGATTATAAGATTATAATAATGTGATTTTTTTATTTTAAACAAAGGGAAAAATATGACCAGTTGTTGAACTGGTGAATCTGTTTGTAAAGAGATGTTTATTTAACATTTTATGGAAGGAGTCTCAGGGGCCGGTGCTTTGTAAGAGTCACTATGTTTACCACCACAGGACTTTCATGCTTTTCAAAAGTATGTGGACACCTGACCATCACACCCATCTGTGATTATTGAGCATCTCGTTCTAGATTTAGTCCCTGCTTTACTGTTATAATAACCTCCACTCTTTTGGAAGGCTTCCACGAGATTTTGGAGTGTGGCTGTGGGGGTTTGTGTGAGGTCAGGGACTGATGTTGGGTGAATAGGCCTGTGTTGTAGCCAGTGATCTGATTCATCCCAAAGGTGTTCATTGGGGTTGAGGTCAGGGTTCTGTGCAAGTTCTCAAGTTCACCCTGTCCTCATGGAGCTTGCTTTGTCCACAGGGGTATTCACATGCTGGAAGAGGTTTGGGCCTCTTCTAGTTCCAGTGAAGGGAATTCTTAATGCTACAGCATAGAAAGACCTCCTGAACAATTGGGTCCTTCCATCTTTGTGGCAACAGTTTGGGGAAGAACCACATATACACTACCGTTCAAAAGTTTGGGGTCACTTTGAAATTTCCTTATTTTTGAAAGAAAAGCATTGTTCTTTTCAATGAAGATCACTTTAAACTAATCAGAAATCCACTCTATACGTTGCTAATGTGGTAAATGACTATTCTAGCTGCAAATGTCTGGTTTTTGGTGCAATATCTCCATAGGTGTATAGAGGCCCATTTCCAGCAACTCTCACTCCAGTGTTCTAATGGTACAATGTGTTTGCTCATTGCCTCAGAAGGCTAATGGATGATTAGAAAACCCTTGTACAATCATGTTAGCACAGCTGAAAACAGTTGAGCTCTTTAGAGAAGCTATAAAACTGACCTTCCTTTGAGCAGATTGAGTTTCTGGAGCATCACATTTGTGGAGTCGATTAAATGCTCAAAATGGCCAGAAAAATGTCTTGACTATATTTTCAATTTATTTTACAACTTATGGTGGTAAATAAAAGTGTGACTTTTCATGGAAAACACAAAATTGTCTGGGCGACCCCAAACTTTTGAACGGTAGTGTAGTTGCGAAGGTCAGGTGTCCAAATATTTTTGGCCATGTAGTGTTTTTTCTCGGTAACATGACAATTTTTTTTTTTGTCTTATTAGCTTTAGGGCAGAACAAAAAAAAGAGGCTGGTGAGGGAAAAAAAAATATTCATATCTGTTAGAACATAAACATTAGCAGGAACTAACTTGTTTCATGGATGTTTTATTTTTATTATTTCTTACTTGTTGTTTCTTAGCAACTGTTAATGGAAGCACAGCAACGAATATGATTCTGAGAGACAGAGGGGAAAAGGTACAATATGCAGGCGCACCATCTGTGAAAGATATCTGAAGAGCTTCCACACCCACCGCAGGTTTGGTGTGTTAGGGGTTTGGCAGTATGCGGGGCTCCGTAATGAGAACCTGCAACTAAATTAGCGAGAAACAGATGTAAAGAACCTTGTGATCCAGAAACAGTCATGTTGCTTGTATGACCCTCCTTATTGCTCAGACATCAAAATAGCTCTGCTATTGCAACGACTCTCTCTCTCTCTCGAGTAAATCCTGTAATTCTGTGCTGCTTTCTGCTTCTGTGTTGCCGTACAAAGAGGAAGTGATAGTGTATGGCTTTCACATGCGAGCCTTATATGGTGACCCGTCAGTATTTGATTTAAACTCTGGCATGAAGCTGCTTACAAAGCAACATCCTGCTCCACTGTCCCTGCTCTCATGTACCATAAATAGCACATTGCTAGGATATTTACCACTAGATCTGTATTCGTTGATTTGCTTGAAATGTAGAATTGTTGAATGCACAATTAGAGACGCATAGGCTGCTCATAGGTATGGGTGTAAGCACGTCTACAACAACTGTATGGTAAGTAGCATCTATTTAAACATAAAAGGGATTTTAGCATGTCGATAGTGCCATGTTGAAAGGCATAAAGAAAAACAAAACAAAACCCTTAGTGCTACCTAATCCTACTGTGCGGTTATTATCAGTGTTCAGATTCCAAATTAACTACTTATATGCATCCTATAGGGGTGGCACGGTGGTGTAGTGGTTAGCGCTGTCGCCTCACAGCAAGAAGGTCCGGGTTCGAGCCCCGTGGTCGGCGAGGGCCTTTCTGTGTGGAGTTTGCATGTTCTCCCCGTGTCCACGTGGGTCCCCTCCGGGTGCTCCGGTTTCCCCCACAGTCCAAAGACATGCAGGTTAGGTTAACTGGTGACTCTAAATTGACCATAGGTGTGAATGTGAGTGTGAATGGTTGTCTGTGTCTATGTGTCAGCCCTGTGATGACCTGGCGACTTGTCCAGGGTGTACCCCGCCTTTCGCCCGTAGTCAGCTGGGATAGGCTCCAGCTTGCCTGCGACCCTGTAGAACAGGATAAAGCGGCTACAGATAATGAGATGAGATGCATTCTATATGGGGTATATCAAGAAATCTTTCTTTAAATATCCATTACATGTAATCAGGTGGCACGGTGGTGTAGTGGTTAGCACTGTCGCCTCACAGTAAGAAGGTTCTGGGTTCGAGCCCAGTGGCCAACGGAGGCCTTTCTGTATGGAGTTTGCATGTTCTCCGGGTGCTCCGGTTTCCCCCACAGACATGCAGGTTAGGTTAATTGGTGACTCTAAATTGACCGTAGGTGTGAATGGTTGGTTGTCTCTGTGTCAGCCCTGCGATGACCTGGCGACTTGTCCAGGGTGTGCTCCAACTCTCACCCATAGTCAGCTGGGATAGGCTCCAGCTTGCCTGTGACCCTGTAGGACAGGATAAGCGGCTACAGATCATTTACCAGGTTTAGAGTTTAGAGCTCACTAAATGTGAGTTTTGTTAGATCAGGATCAGCGGTCAAACTCAGATTCTTCCCAGAGCCCTTGAAAGGCCATAATCGAAGGCTATTCATTGTTTTTTTTTTTTAACTTCTTGTCTATTCTATTGATTAACCAATCAATAACCTAGGCAAAGTAGAATAGGAAGAACCAGGCCATACAGACACAATTTTTATATATAATATGAAACCTTTTTTTTTCTCCAAATATCAAGCATATGTAGCTTTAAACTCCCATAGGTTTATCTGTGCTAAGAACATGCATGTCTTTATTTCCCATCACACTTTTGTTCACGCTCCACCAACCTCTCTTTCTTCAGCATATTTGAAGGTCTCTATATTGAGCTGAAACTTTCCAGGATTTGGAATCAACCACTCAATCCGCCCGGCATGTTTCTGAACTTGCAGTTTTGGCAGAAAGAAGCGAGGCAGCGGGCCATGTTTAATCCACAGGCTTTGAGTTTGACCCCTACATGTTAGAAAGTGACTGTGTTAGCTAACTATTTTACCTGACTTTTAGTCTCCTTGCTTGTGTTTTTAATATGTTATGCGAGGTGTGTCAGAAAAGAAACAGGACTGGGGTCACAAAAAATTTATGTAAAATCCAAACTACAAACTACAAGTTTTCTCCTTCGAAACAATCCTCCTCGAGTCTAACGCACTTTCCCATCCTTCTCCGCCATGCCTCCATGCACTCCTGGAAGGATCCTCCCAGGATTCTCCGCAGCTCCGTTGTCATGGCCCTCTTGATGGCTTCCACATCCGGAAAACGGGTCCCGTCGATGACCCCCTTGATCTTGGGGGAAAGGGAAAAAAAATGACACAGAGCCAGGTTAGGTGAGTAGGGAGGTTGCTCCAGCACGGTGATGTTCTTCTCGGCAAGCAACTGCCGGGCGCTCAGGGCGTTGTGAGCCGGCGAGTTGTCTCTCGCCTCTTCTCGCGCACTGAACGAAGCAAACGCCACAGGATCTCTTTGTAGACATGCTGGTTGATCATCTAGCCTATGTGGACGATGCCCCTCACATTGAAGAAGCACGCTAAGTCCTGTTACTTTTCTGACACACCTCGTATTATATCCATCTCAGCATAATGCCCCATAATATACTTCGACAATGTGTGGGTGGGGGCAAATCAATATCTCCAGATATTCAGCAGCATGCTCTGATATGCTGCAGAATATTGCTCTGAGATGCATTGCCTTTACTCCTCTTTTAGAATAGAACGCCTTTATTGTCACTGCACAATGAAATTTAGTTCGTCATAGGAGAGCAAAGCCGCTGCGTACGTGCGTGCCGCCACTTTTGGGTACTTCAGCCCAAGGCCATCCCATGTTAACCTAACTGCATGTCTTTGGACTGTGGGGGAAACCAGAGCACCCAGAGGAACCCCACGCAGACATGGGGAGAACATGCAAGCTCCACACAGAAAGGCCCCTGTCAGCCGCTGGGCTAGAACCCAGAACCTTCTTGCTGTGAGGCGACAGCGCTAACCACTACACCACCGTGCCGCTCAGATAGTGATAATGTTATCACTTTCTCACCATTGTCGGGTAATAACTGCACAGCAAACAGATTATGTGGAAGTGTTTTTTGTGTGTATATATTCTGTTTGTTTCTTTATTTGCTTGCTTTCATTCTTATACCATTTTATTCATACTGACCCAAATCTGTTTATCTTGATTAAGGTGAAGATGGTTGTTGTCGTCGTCATTCCAATTCAGCTTTCAATCAAGTTAACAAATAATGATGACTTAGAAACGCCTTCAGTTTTTTTTTTTTTTTTTTTTTTTTATTATTAAATTTGCTCTGTCACAGGTAAAAGAAATGGTGTGTGCACACTTATTCAATTGTGCATCATATTTCCCTCAACAACTGAGGTATCACGTGTTGGCGCATGGTTATATGCAAGGTTTCACAGATCGGTGTTTGCAGATAAGACACTTGGAGTTAACATAGCCTAGTAAACTAGACCCACCCGCCTAGCGGCCAAAAATATTTTTGCCTACGAGTGGGTCTAGCCTCGGACCATATCAACAACACACCCCGGGCATCAAATCGTGCCCGCCAATCACAACGCAAGGTTTTTGTTTGGATTCTTTGGGCGGGCTTTTGCAGGAGTGACGACAAAGCTGCGCGACGCTGGAGAAAGCACAACAGGAAAGATGGCTACGGCTAGTGAACAGCGCTCGTTTGACTCCGCTTTGGAATCAGTTTTAGAAGAATTAGACTTGGAGTTTTCGTTGAAACATGAGCAGGAAGAGGCTCTCCGCTCATTCCTTTTCAAGAAGGACGTTTTCGCTGTTTTGCCGACCGGCTATGGCAAAAGTCTGATCTACCAGCTGGCTCTAGCCTAGTAAACTAGACCCACCCGCCTAGCGGACAAAAATATTTTTGCCTCCCCCACTGCTTTCTGTCGCTCTGACTACGTCACAGTCACTGTTGCGCTGATTGGTCAGAGCGTTGGCCTATACGCACAGAGACAGTTTGAAAGACAACGGGTTGTTCCTACCCACACACTTCGGAAATGTCTACGACCGAGACCAGACTAAATATTCACATTTAGTCTGGCTTGCCAGGCTGGAGTTAACATGCTCTCTCTATTAAATCTTCCAATAAAGTGAGACATGATATACTGTCCTCATTATTATAGAGACATGTTGTCTGTCCTACACTTTTACAGGGTTTGCTAGTAACCGCAAATGTATTTAACATTATCGCCGTTTGTAGATTACAGATGATTAGCAGACTGATTAGTGACTGAACAGCCAGCGCTACGTTACAAACTTCATGATCCAGTACCTTCTACTTTTTTGAGCTTTATTTCCAACCACATGAGCTTTGACCACAGAAGCCACAGAATTTGTCACGATTTCAAATTAATAACCTATTAGATTAGATTAGATAGAACTTTATTGATCCCTTTGAGAGGGTTCCCTCAGGGAAATTAAAATTCCAGCAGCATCATTACAGGATAAACAGAGAATAAAAAATAGAGAAAAACTTCTAGATAAATTAAGTATTTACATATACAAATATTTAAAAAAATTTGAAAAAAGTCCAGCAGGAGAGGTATTGCACATTATATTGCACATTTATATTGCACATTGTCCAGTATTGCTTTTTGTCAGGCTAGGCTACTGCTCCTTCCTATCCTCTGTCCTCCTGTTACCCCTCCTCCTCCCCAGAGAGGAGTTGTACAGTCTGATGGCGTGAGGGACAAAGGAGTTTTTAAGTCTGTTTGTCCTGCACTTGGGAAGGAGCATTCTGTCACTGAACAGGCTCCTGTGGTTGCTGATGACGGTGTGCAGAGGGTGACTGGCATCGTCCATGATGTTCAGTAGTTTGTCCATAGACCTCTTTTCTGCCACTATCACCAGAGAGTCCAGCTTCATGCCGACCACAGAGTCGGCCCGCCTGATCAGTTTGTCCAACCTGGATGTGTCCTTCTTGGATGTGCTGCCCCCCCCCCAGCACACCACAGTGTAAAACAGGACACTGGTGACCACGGACTGATAGAACATCCACAGGAGTTTCCTGCAGATGTTAAAGGACCGCAGCCTCCTCAGGAAGTCTAGCCTGCTCTGTCCCTTCCCGTACAGGTGGTTGGTGTTGCAAGTCCCGTCCAGCTTGCTGTCCAGCCACAGCCCGAGGTACTTGTAGGAATCCACAGCCTCTACCTCGACTCCCTCGATCAGAACTGGTCGTGACCTTGGTCTGGACCTCCCAAAGTCAATGACCAGCTCCTTGGTCTTCGAGGTATTGAGCTGCAGATGGTTCCTGTTGCACCAAACGGCAAAGTCCCTCACCAGGCTCCTATACTCCTCCTCTCTGTCGTCCCTGATATTTCAAGACATTGTTGTAGCTGCAAGTTAATAACCTGTTGTTTTGTGTTATGTCATTATTTCAATACATTATCTCATTAGTTTGACTTAATTACTAGTGGAGGTACAGACGATGACGTCAAAGCTAGAATTGGGAAAGCCCGAGCAGCCTTTAATATCTTGCAGAAGGTTTGGAAAGCAAGGGATATCACAACATCAACCAAAGTACGTATCTTCAACACAAATGTCAAAGTACAAAGTACAAGCATTCATTAATAGATGTTTAAGAAGGATACTTAGGATTTGGTGGCCTGAAAAGCTCAGGAACGAGGATCTTTGGAAGAAGACTAATCAGGAACTGGTCGGAAGACTGATATGTAGAAGGAAATGGACTTGGATTGGTCACACGCTGAGGAAGCCGAAAGACCACATTACCAAACAGGCTCTTACGTGGAACCTGTTGGGAAAGCGCCGGCGTGGTAGACCTAGGAATACATGGAGGCGAAGTGTAGAGGCGGAAATGTGGAAGGAGGGACACAGCTGGGGAAAGCTAGAAAAGATGGCCCAAAATCGCAGACGATGGAGGCTTGTAGTTGATGGCCTATGCTCCGTGAGTGAGCGAGAAGGCGGTAAGTAAGTTTGACTTGATATTTAACATCTCATAATCTGTTGATAATACGAATGTATTGTATATTAGTTTCTCATCTCATCTCATCTCATTATCTCTAGCCGCTTTATCCTTCTACAGGGTCGCAGGCAAGCTGGAGCCTATCCCAGCTGACTACAGGTGAAAGGCGGGGTACACCCTGGACAAGTCGCCAGGTCATCACAGGGCTGACACATAGACACAGACAACCATTCACACTCACATTCACACCTACGCTCAATTTAGAGTCACCAGTTAACCTAACCTGCATGTCTTTGGACTGTGGGGGAAACCGGAGCACCCGGAGGAAACCCACGCGGACACGGGGAGAACATGCAAACTCTGCACAGAAAGGCCCTCGCCGGCCACGGGGCTCGGACCCGGACCTTCTTGCTGTGAGGCGACAGCACTAACCACTACACCACCGTGCCGAGTACTCATTTTGTGAAAACCAAAACTTCGTTTTAGCCTCGTTACTAAGGTATCATATTGCTACTTGATTCAAATACGACAAGGTAAATATAACCGAGTAAATATACTCAACTCCAGTTATGCTGTTTTTTCCTCTCATCGGTGTTGCCTGGGAGTCACACACACATGCCAGTAAAAATACAAATTAGGTCAAAAGGGTTAAAGGTCAGCATATATGAGCCAGTCATGTTTGTGAGGGTGACCAGACACTAGCAACCCCGACCTTTGTCAGTCAGACAGATGGTGAACACCGCTGACTCGCGTTAAGCCTTTCCCTGCCTCTGTGTGTTCAAGCTAACGTTGTGTGTGTGTGGGTGTGTGTGTGTGTGAGAGATAGAGATTGCAGTCATGGAAAAGTACCTTAAGTAGCACTTTGGGATTGTGAAACCAGATTGACAAATGTCTTTTGCTTTCATAATTCCTCAGTAGCAGCACAAGAAAATTCACACTACACACTAACAGAAATATTTCATTGTTGACATTCAGGCTAGAACTAAATAAATATCGAATCTGATCTAGGATCGTTCAAGTACAACTTGATGGTCACACCTCCAATTTTCCTGAGAACTTAGAAACGACATTGTTTCAGGGGTATCATGAGATCTTCGACCTAGCCCATGACTTTCAAGCTTGATTACACTGCTGAATGATCTGCACTCGCATGGCCCTTTGCGAAACTCCTGACACACTCTTAGTCACATGGTTTGTTCTACACAGGAACGTCGAGTTTCATTTTGAATAGTTCACCTTTTTTTTTTTTTATGATGTAGTTTTGCTTTTGTTTATTTATTCATACGAATGCAGCAGCTTGTTGTCCTGTTAGAAGAGCTTGTCCTCCGAAAGCTCTGTCGTTTGATGGTTTAATGATTATTTGGCCCATCTAGTTTTCTTTGTGTATCATAAACAGGAAATGAATACTTTTATTTGCATAAATGTGATAAGGATAAGGGAATTGTGCTTGGCATGATTTAAGATGTACTGTATTCATAAATTATTTCATGTATCAGTATCTAAAGCCAGCCTTGGAGAGCTAGATTCCAGCACAGGTTAGTGAACCCTGAGCTGAAATGGTTAAATCCTGGAACTATGAATTTGTCAGTTACTTAAACAAATTGCAGTTTTCCCAGTCAGTCTTGGATTTCATAGCCCTATCACTGTAAAAAGGAACGGATCAGTCACTGAAATCTATTGTGGATGTTTTCTATTTCCTCCTGAAAATTTTTTTCCCCCCCCCGAAATTTATCGTTTTCATAAAATGGGTACACTGTTTTGTTAGCAGTCATTTAGCAAATCGTGAGCAAAATCAAATCACATAATGTGGAACATTATCATGCATCATAAAAATGTTTTCAAGTATTGTGTTGTTATATTCCTTGCATCACAAATTTTGGGTTTTAAAAAACATCCGTAAAGCATCAAAGGGACAGCAGCAGTTCATCTCATTATCTGTAGCCGCTTTATCCTGTTCTACAGGGTCGCAGGCAAGCTGGAGCCTATCCCAGCTGACTACGGGCGAAAGGCGGGGTACACCCTGGACAAGTCGCCAGGTCATCACAGGGCTGACACATAGACACAGACAACCATTCACACTCACATTCACACCTACGGTCAATTTAGAGTCACCAGTTAACCTAACCTGCATGTCTTTGGACTGTGGGGGAAACCGGAGCACCCGGAGGAAACCCACGCGGACACGGGGAGAACATGCAAACTCCGCACAGAAAGGCCCTCGCCGGCCACGGGGCTCGAACCCAGACCTTCTTGCTGTGAGGCGACAGCGCTAACCACTACACCACCGTGCCGCCCCCTTTGTCCTATATTATTAAAAAAAAAGAATTTATTAGAAGCCTAAGAACATATCTTAACGAAGGGTGCCAATAATTGTGGATGGCGCGCTATATTTATAACTACAGGTTTATCCCTAGTGTCATAAAATTTAGATTGGCAAACAATATAAGTTCAAATTAAACTTTTTTTTTTTCCTGATAGGCCCAAACATCATACTTGAGTTAACGCAAAGCTCCAGAAAGCAGGTGTGATTTTAAACGTTTTAGGTAGTTCAAAGGATTTGCATACATCTTAGCAAAAGCATGTCACACTGAAGATGCAAGGCTTTAGAAGGTCACGTTCAGAAATGAGTACCCCTTTCTTGGTGTGAAGCATGACGAATGAGGAGCTTCTCTGTCAGGAAGACATTTATTTAAAGGGTATGACCTTTCTTCTGCTGATTATACATATGCTCTTTAAAAGCTGTTGTCAAATATGGGATTCTCTCCACAGGTTTGCTTCAGAATGTAACGTTTCAGGGGAATTGATCTGGATTTTATCTTGGTCCTTGGATTTGGAATGGAATATTTTAAATTTTCTTCCTTTTTTTGGGGGTGCGTTACATTATTATTCTATGTCACAAACCCTGCTGGCGGCACGGTGGTGTAGTGGTTAGCGCTGTCGCCTCACAGCAAGAAGGTCCGGGTTCGAGCCCCGTGGCCGGTGAGGGCCTTTCTGTGTGGAGTTTGCATGTTCTCCCCGTGTCCGCGTGGGTTTCCTCTGGGTGTTCCGGTTTCCCCCACAGTCCAAAGACATGCAGGTTAGGTTAACTGGTGACTCTAAATTGACCGTAGGTGTGAATGTGAATGGTTGTCTGTGTCTATGTGTCAGCCCTGTGATGACCCGGCGACTTGTCCAGGGTGTACCCCGCCTTTCGCCCGTAGTCAGCTGGGATAGGCTCCAGCTCGCCTGCGACCCTGTAGAACAGGATAAAGCGGCTAGAGATAATGAGATGAGATGAGACAAACCCTGCTTTTTAGAGCTGAACACATGTCTTGTAGATGTGGCATTTTTTTGACAGCGGGTAGGCACTGTATAGGTACATTTTTGGTCCCCAAGGTAAAGTGTAAGCGCACTTTTAAAGATCCATACGAGGGGGGCTGATCTGCTGGTTGAGTGGTTTTCCCTCAACGTAGAAGGCAATATTCATCGCCGAGTCTGCTAAATTATCTGGGATTCCACTAATCTGCAGCTCTAGGGTTCTCTGTCCACACAAGGCACCCCTTTTTTCCTTGTGTGGAAGACATATTCCATAGAATATTTCTTCTTGCTGAGGCAGTGCAAGTTCTGAATGACAAGAAACCCTAAAGGTGATGATACCTGGGGCAACGTTTTGTGCAGTGTTGCTGGGCACTTTGCCCAGATTTTCTCTATAGATCACACTACACCTAGTGGCTAGCCAAAAATAGCCGTGCTGCAAGACATACACTCAGGCAGTTGGCTCTAGGAAGCTGGAGATGGACACCAGGTATGTACTCACTACCTCAGCTTTGACCTTCTAAAGGACACAGTGTCTGACTTTGACATTCCCTGTGCTGATGCGCTGACTGTGTGGAAATGCCACTGTCGACACAGCACACTCACCTGGCAGATTCCGACACTAGTTCAATGGAATCGGGCCCAGTTAGGTATGTAACTGGATAACCGTGAAGGACGGTATGAAGCACCTTGATACCATCTTACCTACATTCGCACACATGTCAAGCTCTTCCTACAAGATCACATGTGAGACAATACGATGCAGGGTTTTTAATAAATACCCCCATCATATAGCAAATAGGGCGGCACGGTGGTGTAGTGGTTAGCGCTGTCGCCTCACAGCAAGAAGGTCCGGGTTCGTGGCCAGCGAGGGCCTTTCTGTGTGGAGTTTGCATGTTCTCCCCGTGTCTGCGTGGGTTTCCTCCGGGTGCTCCGGTTTCCCCCACAGTCCAAAGACACGCAGGTTAGGTTAACTGGTGACTCTAAATTGACCGTAGGTGTGAATGTGAGTGTGAATGGTTGTCTGTGTCTATGTGTCAGCCCTGTGATGACCTGGCGACTTGTCCAGGGTGTACCCCGCCTTTCGCCCGTAGTCAGCTGGGATAGGCTCCAGCTTGCCTGCGACCCTGTAGAACAGGATAAAGCGGCTAGAGATGATGAGATGAGATGAGATACAGCAAATATTCCATAAAATATTTCTTTTTGCTGAGCCAATGCAAGTTCTGAATGACAAGGAACCCTAAAGGTGATGATACCTGGGGCAACATTTTGTGCAGTGTTGCTGGGCAATGTTGCCGGCAACGGACAACCAGGTGAGACACAGGGCAACTAATTAGGGCACCAGACAGTTGGTAACAACCAATGAGATAAGAGCAAATCTATTGCCAGGGAGACTGACACCGCAAAGGTGGACACTGAAACGTTTGCAGCTATCACTTTTGTCACTTTTAAATCAGATGATCAGTCAGACAATTTCTGTTACAACTCACAAAAAAGAGACACACGAGAGCTAACATTATCCCTACATAGCTAGCGATAACGTTCAGCTAACTATGTTAGCAAAAACCACCGCTAGTTCACTAAATCCCATTCAGTCTGTATGGAGCGGTGGTTAGCTAACGGCAGTTTACACTTGGCTGAAAAAAATCGATGTCTAATTACAACCTGAGCACATAAAAATAGACGTCTGTTGGTTTTCTAAGCATTGGATGAGGTAAATTCATCACATTGGGTTTGCACATAACAGCTTACCGACATAAATAATATAAGTTGTCTCTCTTTTTCTTCGCTCCGCTGCCGTTGAGACGCCGCCACCTTTGTTGAAAATTTTAGAAGCCCTCAGGTGGTCATGTGATTCTCTGCTAGCACTCTGAATGGATGATCTTAAAAAGTTGCCCAAAACAATTAAAATCGTTCAGATAGGAATTATGTTGCCCAGTCTCAATGGGAAAGTGTCGAAGCGCAATTGCCCAGTAACACTGCCCAAATAGTTGCTCTGTGTATCATCACCGTAACAGGTATCTAGTACCAGATGCAACCAGGGTCGTAGTTTACCCCCCTAACTTCCAGGGGTCTGAAATGCCTGGATTACATATACCAACAAAGTCATGAGGAACAGGACTCGCTTTGGGCCTCTCTTGCCAAGTGCTCAATGTTTTACTGCCAGACTTATGGTGCTGGAAGGCGTGATGCAGAGTGGTACACTTCCCAATGTGGTGCATGAGGGGGGTCATGACTTGCGCCACCCCATGGTCAAGCCTCTGGTAAATGAAAGGGTTGCCCCTACAATCTTATCAACACAACAAATAAACAGTTGGTCTGAATTGGTATAGCACCACTGTAGGAACCTTCTGCCAGGTCACCCTTTATAAAAGTTGTGAGGTGAATAAACTGATTCACAAAGTTGAATGGTCATGGCCTTGGACAAAGCACCGATTCAGTTCCAAGGTCACCTGAAAGTTGCATGACCATTGGCTGTGTGGCAAAGCAAGCTCCTCAGCTCTTTAAAGTGCATATCACGGGTAAATTCAGGAGCAAGATCAATGTAATTCTCCTATTTTATATTAAACTTTGGTCAAATATCTAACATTCTGCATTCTCTGCAATTTTTTTACCTTGCGCAATACCAGAAAAATTCAGTTGAAATCAAGCCATTTGAGGCGAATTGGTCCGCCTCTGAAAAAACTTGGCATTTGGATTTCCCGGCAAACATTGATTTTCGTGACGTCGCGTGCGGGACGCCTCCCTCTGAATCCTACGTCAGCGCTGGTTTGTTTATGAGAAAACGACCTGGTGGTTTTCTGCAAATTTCTTCAACGTTATCGCGTAATTATTAAAATGGTTAACAGATGTATCGTAGGAGGGTGTAGCAACACCAATCTTGATGGGATTAGTATTCATCGTTTTCCAAAAGACCGGACAATTAGAGAGAAATGGGAGCGCTTGGTCTACACAGGCTGTGCACTGAAACCGTGCAAAGCTCGCACAGCCTGCTGGCGCTTCCGCAGGTAACGTCACGAATCTGGCTCCAGACTCCCTTGGGATTTTTCCAGACACGTTTTTTTATTTTTTTCTGCTGTAGACAGATGGCCTTGTGCAAAATTACCCTTCTGGATGAGTGTGTAAAGGGACATACTTTCATATTAAAAAAACCATGAAATTGGTCCAGAATATGCACTTTAAGCCAAAGAGGTTGCTAACAAGAAGGCATTTTTGAGAGACACCCACTTCAAGTCATCCTCACACATTTGGAGGAGCTCCTAGGGGAGTATAGTGGGTTTGGGCACCTCTCTCCATTCAGAAATGCTGTAATGCCATCCAATGTGCTGTGCACTGTGATGCTTGTCATGTACACCTTTAGGGACCGACAGGGACTTGATGCTGTTTAGCAGTCCCTGGAGGAACTCTGGGAAACAGCCAGTGCACCAGGTACACACTGCAAAAACTTGAAAACTGAATTTGAGGAGAAAATTACTTCATGTTAGTGAAATTATCTTGCTGCATGGACAGATATTTTTACTTGATAAGACATCTTAGAATAAGTTGGTTGCAATCTAGAACTAGGTTTAATCATCTCAGAATTAGTGTCTTGTATTCTTCTAATCAGAAATGCTAGATGGTTTCAACTATTTTCAAGATATGTTCACTTGCTAAGATATCATTTTTTGCAGTGCAGCCTATTAAGTGAACTCCATTCACGCAACAGCTTGCACTTAAGAGCATACGAGGTCTGTGAGCTAGAGGCTCTTGCATCTGAATCTTGTGTTCAAAACAGATCTCAGCCTTTCAGTTGGCCATTCAGTCTGAGGGCCAAGATCTGCGTGGGGAGAAAGCTGCCATGGAATTTTGCCAACTCATGAAAGCAGCAGTGAACCAAGGAACCACACTGTGGGACTGCCGGAAAGATCTTGATCACAAGGCCAAAAATCAAAAGCAAAATCAAAGCAAAAATCAGAATGTCTGCCCTTGGAAGGCAAACTTTCAGAAGCATCTGTGTTTCTGGGCAAAGCACAAATAAGCGTTCCACAGATCCACAGACATGAACCAGTCCTATGTCTGCATAGCTTGACCTTCATCTGTTTACAACTACATCTTGTTGGAAGAGCTCGGGGTCTGTTTGCATGTGGACGAGTTGGTATCCCGGTGCTTCCCACAGCTTGCGGCAATTCAGAGGTAGAAATCGAACCTGCCTGGGGTTGTTGAGACTCCTGGGCATTCAATAGAACAGCATTATGTACAGAAATTGAATACATGTGTATACCTGTCTTTTGTTACCTGACTGGGACACCATTCATGGACTCTGTGAACAGGTGTGTTCAGTTTCGAACAGCACTTACATTTACAGTTCAAAGTATTTCTTTGCATGCTCAAACTAATCGCTTGTTAGTGCATTGACTCAGTCAGCTTCAAGCTGCCCGGTTTATTTATGCTTAGCTTATTCACCGCTGCTTTAATTGTTCCAAATGAAATTATGAGCACACTGTTACTTTATGTAAAATGGAAACAGTTGGCATGACTCTGTTGCGGGAGTGGCCATCATTCCTTTTCACTTTTCATTGTGAACTGATGCCGTTGTTGGATGATGCCTGCTGCCTTTGGCAATTTCCTGATTAGCTTCCTAGCAGCCTTGTTCTCAGCCTAGCCTTGCAGCATGCCTTTTACAGAAGAACGGACAACAAAATAAAGATATGCCAGTTAAATACCGATTTGTGCCATTACGAAACATTGTGGAGAGTTATTTTTGCTGCAAAAATTGCTGTGTTACTCTGTGACGGAATGCATGAAAACAGAAAGACCTGTGGTATTTCTGATGAAGGAAAAAGGAAGTATCTTGTGACTGCTGTCTTCTGAAATTGTGGTGTTAAAAAGGTGTGTGTGATGGGGGGAGATTTGGGAGAGGGATGATATATATATACAGTGGTGCTTGAAAGTTTGTGAACCCTTTAGAATTTTCTATATTTCTGCATATGACCTGAAACATCATCAGATTTTCACACAAGTCCTAAAAGTTGATAAAGAGAACCCAGTTAAACAAATGAGACAAAAATATTATACTTGGTCATTTATTTATTGAGGAAAATTATCCAATATTACATATCTGTGAGTGGCAAAAGTATGTGAACATTTTCTTTCAGTATCTGAATACTATAAACGTTTGCGGTAACTGTTGGTCAGTCCTGCACACCGGCCTGGAGGAATTTTAGCCCATTCCTCCGTACAGAACAGCTTCAACTCTGGGATGTTGGTGGGTTTCCTCACATGAACTGCTCACTTCAGGTCCTTTCACAACATTTCGATTGGATTAAGGTCAGGACTTTGACTTGGCCATTCCAAAACACTAACTTTATTCTTCTTTAATCATTCTTTGATGGAATGACTTGTGTGCTTAGGGTCATTGTCTTGCTGCATGACCCACTTTCTCTTGAGATTCAGTTCATGGACAGATGTCCTGACATTTTCCTTTAGAATTTGCTGGTATAATTCAGAATTCATTGTTCCATCAATGATGGCAAGCCGTCCTGGCCCAGATGCAGCAAAACAGGCCCAAACCATGATACTACCACCACCATGTTTCACAGATGGGATAAGGTTCTTATGCTGGAATGCAGTGTTTTCCTTTCTCCAAACATAACACTTCTCATTTAAACCAGAAAGTTCTATTTTGGTCTCATCCATCCACAAAACATTTTTCCAATAGCCTTCTGGCTTGTCCATGTGATCTTTAGCAAACTGCAGACAAGCAACAATGTTCTTTTTGGAGATCAGTGGCTTTCTCCTTGCAACCCTGCCATGCACACCATTGTTGTTCAGTGTTCTCCTGATGGTGGACTCATGAACATTAACATTAGCCAATGTGAGAGAGGCCTTCAGTTGCTTAGAAGTTACCCTGGGGTCCTTTGTGACCTCGCTGACTATGGCCCTGTCCACACGGCAACGGATTCAGGTGACTCCGATACAATTGCTTATCGTTTAGGCCTGGCGTCCACACGGCACCGGCATTGTGGGTGCCCAAAACGCAGTCTTTTTGAGAACGGGTTCCAGAGTGGAAAGATCTGGCAACGTTGCCGTTGTGAAGTCGTCTGGATGAGTAGAACGCATTTGTTTACGATGACGTCACAACCACATGACTGTGAGTGCTTCACGCTGGGTAGAAGTGTAACGAACTCGATGCGAGTTGTCAACAAATCCTATAACTTGGTTCATGAAACGCGCCTACAAAATATTTTCACTGTGAATATTTATTGTGTAATGGTGCAAAGTGAGAGAGAGAGAGAGAGAGAGACTCTGCCCTTAGGGCAGAGTCAATCCCGCCAGCAAAAATAGGGAAAAAAAGGAGCGATCTTACCTCTTCAGATGTTGGTTTAAGTCCTACAATACAATCCTCAAAAAGGGCGTAGAAGAGCAAATTAATCCATCAACGTGTAGCATTCAATTTATTCCAGACCATTAAAGACGCCGCCTTCCGCGTAGAATCATACGTCATCCTCGCCGCCATATTGGATAGGTCAAAGCGGAGAATAAAGATTCATGTGCTGCGTTTAACTGTACCAACAGGTTTACCGTCCAAACGAGATCACATGGGATTACCTTTCACAGGTGAGAAACAACATATTAATCCATCAACGTGTAGCATTCAATTTATTCCAGACCATTAAAGACGCCGCCTTCCGCGTAGAATCGTACGTCATCCTCGCCGCCATATTGGATAGGTCAAAGCGGAGAATAAAGATTCATGTGCTGCGTTTAACTGTACCAACAGGTTTACCGTCCAAACGAGATCACATGGGATTACCTTTCACAGGTGAGAAACAACAAATTAATCCATCAACGTGTAGCATTCAATTTATTCCGGACCATTAAAGACGCCGCCTTCCGCGTAGAATCATGCGTTATCCTCGCCACCATATTGGATAGGTCAAAGCGGAGAATAAAGATTAGCTGCGTTTAACTGTACCAACAGGTTTGCCGTCCAAACGAGATCACATGGGATTACCTTTCACAGGTGAGAAACAACAAATTAATCCATCAACGTGTAGCATTCAATTTATTCCGGACCATTAAAGACGCCGCCTTCCGCGTAGAATCATACGTTATCCTCGCCACCATATTGGATAGGTCAAAGCGCAGAATAAAGATTAGCTGCGTTTAACTGTACCAACAGGTTTGCCGTCCAAACGAGATCACATGGGATTACCTTTCACAGGTGAGACTGGAAAAATATTTTTCATTGTATTTGGTCATTATAATGTAATTTTACGAACAGATTTTCCTGACTTTGTGGCTAATATGAAGTCTCGCGCATAATAGTTTATGCGCATGCGTCCTTACTTCTTCTATTGTTCTGGTGTCTCCGAAGGGACCGTCTTACAGCGCCCCTAGAGGTGTGGCATGTGTATTGCCTCATTTTCAGCAAGCGTTGCGTTGCCATATGGACCTGATATTTTACTGATCGTTGCCCATTTGGACGCGATATATTTTTAAATAACATCTCGTTGCCGTTGTCGTGTGGATGTAGCCTATTACACACCTTGTCATGGAGTGATCTTTGTTGGTCGACCACTCCTGGGGAGAGTAACAATGGTCTTGAATTTCCTCCATTTGTACACAATCTGTCTACTATATATGAAACTGTTAAGTAGGTCATTGCAGTGAAGGTTCAAGCATTAGGCTCTGTGCAGGCTGACCCGTCTTTCACACACAAGTACGCACCTCTGTAACCAAAAGGAAATGTTTTAAGTCTTTTTGTTTATTAAATAAAGAGATGCCTAAAAAGATGGGGTTCAGATATTCCTATTTGGTCCCCACCAAGATAAAAGCATCACACACACACATACACACAACATGCACAAAATGTGGGCACATCACATTGATCTAGAATGACAACCAAGCTCTCTAAAGCTTGCAGACTCTCCTACTTGCGACAAATAACCTGCCTCTGTTAACAGGTTCACAGCTGCCGTGAATGATCAGGATGTAAGTGTCACATTGATTTAACAGGTGACTGCAGTAAGTTTAAAAAAAATTATTGGGCTGTAGACAAGTAAACTTTAATGCAAGTGATAAAATTCAGGAACTTTGACAAAATCCTGCCATCAAATTTGTGTAACTGCAGGGTTTTGTTCCCCCCACTGTCAAAAGTTGTTTGCAAGTCAAAGTCTCCCTTGACACAACAGAAAAGCACCACCCTAGCGCCTGGAGGTTGCAAGTTTAAATCCCAGTGAGGACATAGTCATCTGTGGCTGGAAGTCCAAGAGCACAAAACTGACTGTACTCTCGGGTGAAAGGGACGGCATTCTTCTCTCTCCTGTCAATCATAGTGACTCTAATTGAGCATGAGGTCATGTACGTGGGAGAGGCCAGATAGCCTTCCTAGCTACTTCAACGCAAGCTCAGTATTTAGCATACATTTCACTCCGATATACAGTAGCTACTGATAGAGTTTAGAGCTGGCTCACTCATTGGTTCGGACTTCATTGCCGGGACAGAAGGCCATGGCAGTGTGTGTTGATGTAGGAAGTGACAGATGAATTAACCAATCAGATTTTGATTTATAGTGGGAGGGACCAACACTTTATCGCCCTAGCCCTTCTCAAAGGCCAACGCAAACTTAACTGCAAATCGGACAGCAAGTAGCACAGGCTAACGACCGAGAAACTAAGATTTCTGTCTCCAGACTCTTCTTCCACTCTGCACGCTCGCCACAGTATTTTTCACTCAAAATTAAGTATTCATTTCGCTATGTAATCTACTGAGTTACTTTTAAAATCAACATTGATAGCTACACACAACGGCGCTACTTGGCACCCTGCCGCTAATCCCTTGCAGAATACTTTGCCCTGTTGCTTTTTTGGGGTCTGGCTAAGTTTTGCAGGGATGTGATTTTTCCGCGAATTCGCGGAATTCCGCTTTTTTCACCTCAAAATTAAAAAAAAAAAAAAATTCCGATTTTTCGCTCAAAAATCCGCATTCATATCCTATTCGTTCCGACTTTCAGTAATTCCGTCATTGAGATGAAACGAGGTACGTGATTGGCCCATCGCTCTGTAACAACCAATGAACGCGCTTGTTAGATAGCTGTACGTAAGCTCGCTTCAAACAAAGAGTTGAAAGATGGCAGCCTCCGTGATCGAGCGTAAAGATGCACCTGATCATCAGTTTGGTGTGTGTTTTTAAAGTAAATAAACATGGGGAAGAAGAAAAAACAACCCAGCTCATTTCTTTCCCCATAATAAGCCTGTGAGTGGTGATGGCGTCACTGCACGTGCGACGGAGTGACGAAGGTTGCCGTGGCAACAGGGCCTCGCGCCATCTGTTGCTTCCTGGATGCGCATGCGCACGCTATGAAAGCTGTGGCGAAAAGGTTAGCATCGGAGGCTAAACCTTCTGAGGAGAAAAGAAGGGGCGGTTTTTATTTCAGTTTGTTTTAGTTACGTCCGAAGAAACAGCAGTTTAAATCACGGCTCTAGTTCAACGACAAGACTGTGGAAACCACAATGGACATATGATGTCACAAATTGAAAATGCCATTAAGAAAAGATATTTTTCGATTTTTTGTTAATTTTTGTACCTGTCCCAGAGGTTTGTGTCAGTTCTGTTACCGTGATTAATCACATAACAAAAATAAATGCTCCCAAAAGCTATTATTGAAATTATTTGTTGCCAAGGATCTACATATTCTCACCTTTTATATGGATGGCAGAATGAACTGAATCTGAGAATATTTACTTAAAAATTTCAGTTTTGGTAAGTAGTCTATGTATGACTAATTTTTTTGTGTCAATCCTGTTACCCTGTCTAAATGGGGTGTGCAGTAACTTAATCAAATATTAGAAGTTGCCATACATAAGAAGCAAACCGGGAGACTACCAGGAGCAATAGAGTTTAATAAATAATGATGGATGAATTCGCAATAGAGTTTAATAAATAATGGTGGATGAATTCTTATGTTGCATCATGTTTGTTTGAAAAGGCACATTTAGGTATGTTCAACTTCTACAGTAATTGAAAGTATAAATTTTGTTTTTCCTTATACAATTTTCTATTTATTCTAATGCAGATGATTTAATTTAGAATGACATTTTTAGGTTTCATGTTTTGGCTTTTTGTCAGTTAAGAATCATTGAATTTACTATAGGGGCTCAGAGTTACATGTTGACCATTAAGTTGGCTTGAATTTGTTAATCATGACAAGTTTTTTCTTGTGTGTTTGCTTGCCATTTTAGTACAATTTTTAAGTCAGAAAACCCCAGAACCCAGGAGCTTCGGGGGGCTTCGCCCTCCCTTGTCCCCCCACCAGGGCATTGCCCTGGACCAGCTGGGGGCCTGCAGCCCCCAGACCCCCGGCTAAAATTTTCAGATAATTTCACCAGCCCCAAATCACATCCCTGGTTTTGGTTGAGCTCAAGTCCCAGCTCTAATAGTAACGGTTCGCCACTGGAAAATAGCCCAAGGCATTTTTTTTTATTTTTTATTTTGTTTCTGTCTCTGATTTATATAGTGCACCAGCCATCAGTATCTAGCCACCAGCTAAAAATCCAAACAAACTATAGTCCAGTTATACATTACTTCCCACCAGGGTATCCTGTTTCAGGTGTTAATGCGTTACAAGTTACCAATTCAGTGTTTTTAAGGCTCCTATAATAACAACAACATCTACAGTTGGTCCTGCATCTGAACCACAACACGCACGTCTCCGCTACTTTTCTTTCTTAACCCACTTCATCCATTCTTTTCCTCCTGGTTACCTGCCAAGCATGAAGGAAGGACTGGGTTGATGTATATCACCTACCTGGGGTGCAGATTAGGAATTCATTATAAGCCTCTGGTGTATGAATCAGTAGACGGCCAGCCTGGAGCTTTCCACTCCGTCTTCCACACACAGTGAGCCATCAGCAGATCTGCTACACTGGAGGTAATTAACCTCTGCAGCTCTACATTAAATACTCACTAATGCGTAATGCTGGTGTCTGGATACAGTGAGAGTAGAAGCTTTTCTCCTTAGAGACGCCTTGGAGAGTGTTTTATTCTAGTGGTGGTATTGTAAAAGGTAGGATTTATGCTATGAGATGGAATACAGTCTGACCCTCGACATCGGCGCGTTGCTTGTCATGCTGTAATATTAAATCGTCAAAGCATTACAGTGGTCTTTGGACTCGAGCCTTCTGGCTTTGACTATAAAACAACAAAATACCTCTGATGTGATTGTCAATACACTTTTTGTTTATTCTGGTGTGCTGACCTCGTATGTCTGAGTCTCGGCTGGTTGCACTGATTACTGCATCGATTGAGTTTAGGGGTCAGAAATCAGAAAGAAGTCTCTAATCAGCTGACATGGGCTGGCTTATAGCCAAAAGCATCATTACCCCTTTTCCACCAAATCAGTTCCAGGGCTGGTTCGGGGCCGGTGCTGGTTCACAACTTGTTCAACTTGCAAGCCAGGCTGAGAACCAGTTTGCTTTTCCATAGCTCGGGGTGCTAAGGGGAGCCACGTCATTA
This sequence comes from Neoarius graeffei, assembly GCF_027579695.1. Taxonomy (NCBI): domain Eukaryota; kingdom Metazoa; phylum Chordata; class Actinopteri; order Siluriformes; family Ariidae; genus Neoarius; species Neoarius graeffei. The sequence continues at coordinate 19,157,260 of NC_083596.1, read as the reverse complement.
CGTCGCTGTATACGTCAGTTCCGTCGCTGTATACGTCAGTTCCGTCACTGCGTTTGCATAAACCTTGGCGTGAACATCGAAGCAACAACAACACGGAGAAGAAGAAGCAGCAACAACAACAATAATAATAATGGATGACTTCACATTTGTACAGCTGCTGCTTCTCGTCGCTTAAAAATGGCGACCTTTCGCGGTCTTGCTATTGTTGTTGGTCTTAACAACTCCACTGCTGACGTAAGCGGTTCAGTTTCCCCCCTGCTGACGTAAGTGGTTCTTTCCTCTGGCCCAGCAGAGAGTTGGTGCTAGCCTGGAACCGGTTTTTCTGGCCCCAGAGCCAGTTCTTTGTCAGTGGAAACAGAAAACCCGGTTCCAAACTAAGCACTGGCCCCGAACCAGCCCTGGAACTGCTTTGGTGGAAAATGGGCACATGAGAGAGCTTTCTTTGCTCTTGAGGTGGGGGTTGTGTGTAAAGGCTAACGCTCATCTCATCTCATCTCATCTCATTATCTCTAGCCGCTTTATCCTGTTCTACAGGGTCGCAGGCAAGCTGGAGCCTATCCCAGCTGACTACGGGCGAAAGGCGGGGTACACCCTGGACAAGTCGCCAGGTCATCACAGGGCTGACACATAGACACAGACAACCATTCACACTCACATTCACACCTACGGTCAATTTAGAGCCACCAGTTAACCTAACCTGCATGTCTTTGGACTGTGGGGGAAACCGGAGCACCCGGAGGAAACTCACGCGGACACGGGGAGAACATGCAAACTCCACACAGAAAGGCCCTCGCCGGCCACGGGGCTCGAACCCGGACCTTCTTGCTGTGAGGCGACAGCGCTAACCACTACACCACCGTGCCGCCCAGGCTAACGCTTAAGAAATGAATTAGTGAAGAAAGCTTGTGTTTAAAAATCAATTTTCTGTACAGCCAACACAAAACACATCGGGGGCCTCGTGGCTCAGGTGGATAAGGTGCCATACCATAAATCCGGGGACCCGGGTTTGATTCCGACCTGAGGTCGTTTCCCGATCCCTCCCCGTCTCTCTCACTCATTTCCTGTCTCTGCACTGTCCTATCCAATAAAGGTGAAAAAAGCCCAAAAAAATATCTTTAAAAAAAAAAAAACACATCAGTGCAGCTTTGTGTTTCCAAATACATGCTCGCATGCTTCATCTTGCTCTCTCACACACACACACACACACGCACTGTCCTAGTTGTCTGAGTAATGCGTTTTGACTATAAGGCTAGCAGATACGTGAGTTGTTGGTGCGTAGTTACTGAGCACCGAGGCTCTTTCACAGAACTGATGAGCTCATTTCCTCTTTCTTCACTTGATGTACTTGAGAGGAGAGGGCATTAATGGATCTTAAAGGAGAACTGCAAAATTATTTCCTTCTGCTTATTTTTCTAGCAGTCGACCATCTGCTAATATTCCACATCACCTGCCATCAAGTTTAGACGTCAGTCACGTGACCACATACTGTGCAACAACAAAACCCCAGTTCACTTTTCTCAATAGCCAAACATAACCTAAAAATAGATAGGTTTTCTTCCCCTTTAGGTTTGTTTTTTATGAAAACGAAAAGGTTTCGGTGGAGGAAACGCTTTCTGTGACGCCAAGCACCATAACGATGGATAAATTTCCACATCGAGTCTGTTCCTGGAAACCGTCATGCATAGTATCAGCGTGTCTGTATTTGTAAAAACAGTTGGCAGATATGTGAGCATTGGAGATGTAATGTGTTCAGTGTGTAACTTGACGCTTATATCAAAATGTAAGCTTAAAAGTGGTTTCCTGTGCATATCTTATATTTTTGACTGCAACGTCAGACTTTCAGCTTGCAAGTGAAAGGACTGTGCAAATGGAGTTGACTTTTTTTTGGTACATTTTTACTGCACAGTCAATGAAAATGTGCAGGAAAAAAAAACAACTGCAATGAATAACAGGAACAGTAAAAGACTTTATGGTCAAATAAAGATGGTGGTTTGTGTATACGTTTATACGTGCAAGTCTGTTCCCATTTGCACCACTTGTGCATGAAATGACCCGTCTGTGACCAAACACGATAATGCAGGTCACGTTTCTCTCGTTTGCCGTGGAGTTTCAGTTTAAAACAGTGCTGGTGCCAGTGTTTTAGGACTTAAAGGGTTAATGAATTGATTAAAGTTTGCGTCCTGCTCTGTTTTATCTAAACAGTGTAATGGACTTTGAATGCAATTAGACCACTCTGCAGCATTTAATCTCTTTGAATTGACCTCCTGTGGTAATGCCGTGTCTGGCTTGTGTGTTCTTCTGTGCTATAGCTGGACAGAACTTGTCATCTTGGAAAGTCTCACAAAAAATGTGCACCTGCAAACTGTCCCCTGACCCAGCAGACATTTAAGGTGGTGTTTACATTAGACCGTATCAGCGGATCATCAGATTAACGTTTTTAAAACGATTCGCGCGCACACAGCAACGCCAATACACGATTCGCGTGCACACAGCAACGCCAATACGCGAATACGCTAATCACATGACTAATTAGACGGCACGTAAGTTGAAATGTGTCAGTGCGGCTCAGCGCTGCCTCCTCAGCGGCTGCGCTCCAAATCACTCCGCCCTGAACAGCGAGTGCCCTTTGGAGGGTGCGCACTCCGGCCCTGCGCAGCTCACAGAGCGTGCGAGTGAAGCGCACGAGCAGTGATTTGGGACTGAGCCGCTGTGTGTGTGATCCCAGTGCATATCGGGCATGCGCAAGTCACTCGCTACTTGCAAGTGGAAGGATGGCAAGCCTAAAGACAATCATAACTACACAATGGGCAGTATTTGCATCTTACCATGAACAACATTAAGAATGACAAAGCAAAGCATTATATTCATACTTTTATACTCTTTAATGAAAAACAAAAAGGTGATACAAGGCGGAAACAATAGCAGGAAGTGAAGTCCGCGCCGTTTTTTCAGCAGTCGCGTCACATGACCAACGTGGCATGAACAACGCCAGCGAATCAGGAAGGTGGATGTCACAGTGACGTTGTCCAATGACGACGTCAGCTAGAGCTCAGCACTGCGTTTCCTCGTATCTCAATGTTTACACAGCACCGGATCAGGTACGAACTGGGTTGAATACGTGGGCCCTGGCGGATTCAAGTTGTTCCGCCTGTGGAGTCATTTCCCGGTGTTTTAATGTGAACGAACAGTGCATCCGCGACGAAAACGAGACGGATACGGTCTAATGTAAACACCACCTAAGTCAAGTCAAGTGTATTTGTACAGCGCTTTTAACAATAAACATTGTCGCAAAGCAACTTTACAGAATTTGAACAACTTAAAACATGAGCTAATTTTATCCCTAATCTATCCCCAATGAGCAAGCCTGTGGCGACGGTGGCAAGGAAAAACTCCCTCAGACAACATGAGGAAGAAGCCTCAAGAGGAACCAGACTCAAAAGGGAACCCATCCTCATTTGGGCAACAACAGACAACATGACTATAACATTAACAGTCCTAACATAAAGTCAGCTTCATTGATGCTATAAACCCCCCACCGACGGAAACCCGAGCGCAAAACCGTTCACGACAACCGCAGTCCCAAAGTCAGCAAGTCAACTGCAGTCCCCAGCCACAAAAGCACCACTGCAAGAGTCCAGAGCGTCTGCCAGGCACGACCCCCAACCGTCCACATGGGGCCGCCCTCCACAGGAGCGATGCGATGAGACTCCAACCAGACACAGGGCACCAGGATGGATCAGGCAGGTCCGAGGAGCAGAAGAGGTCAGCATCTCGATCCCAGGACCGACATGTAACTCATACCCCTTTTCCACCAAATCAGTTCCAGGGCTGGTTCGGGGCCAGTGCTGGTGCTGGTTCACAACTTGTTCAACTTGCGAGCCAGCTGAGAACCAGTTTGCTTTTCCATAGCTCGTGGTGCTAAGGGGAGCCACGTCATTACGTTGCTGTATACGTCAGTTACGTCGCTGTATACATCAGTTACATCGCTGCGTTTGCATAAACCTTGGCACGAATATCGAAGCAACAGCAACACGGAGAAGAAGAAGCAGCAACAACAACAATAATGGATGACTTTGCGTTTGTACAGCTGCTGCTTCTCATCGCTTAAAAATGGCGACCTTTCGCGGTCTTGCGATTGTTGTTGGTCGTAACAACTCCACCCCCCAGTTCTTTGTCAGTGGAAACAGAAAACCTGGTTCCAAACTAAGCACTGGCCCCGAACCAGCCCTGGAACTGCTTTGGTGGAAAAGGGGCATCAGAGGGACAGATTTGGAGGAGGGGGAGAGAGAAAAAAAAAGCAACATTTAAGTCTGTTGCTCTTGCAGTCATCGTGGCAACCTTTTCAGCCACAGAAACAAGAACTCTCCGAAGAAAATGGTTCATCTTTCGTAAACACTTTCTCTTGGATCCAGAGCCTATCCTGGACAATGGGAGGAAACCAGAGAACCCAAAGGAAACGGACACGGGGGGAACATCTGAAACTCCACACAGGCTGTAACCTGAGCTCAGGATCAAACCAGGAACCTTGGAGCTGTCAAGCAACCACTCTACCTGCTGCATGACCATGACACTTCTTTCTTCGCTTTCTCACCTATTCTTTCTGTCGGTAAATGCTTTAACTTACAGAGATATGAAATCTTGCTGCTAACTTTGCTGCATTCTGAGATGCTTTTCTGCTCACCATGGCTGTAAAGAGTAGTTGTTTGAGTCAACATAGGACTAGTTCATGCTGACAGGAAAGCTATGCCTTCAACCAAGACATTTCCACCTGTAGAACAACCAGTCACTGGATGGTTTATGTTTGTTTGTTTGTCTGAGACTATTGAAAATTGGGCAGTCAGTTTCTGAAATACTCAAAACGGCTAATCTGGCACCATCAACCAAGCCACGTAGAGCTGATATTTAGTGTGAACATTAACTGAAGCTGTTGGCCATGATTTAATGCTTTGCACTTCTGCCACATGTTTGGCTGATTGAATGAATGAATGAATGATTGAGTAGAGTTGCAAGTGTTCCTAATCTCATCTCATCTCATTCTCTCTAGCCGCTTTATCCTGTTCTACAGGGTCGCAGGCAAGCTGGAGCCTATCCCAGCTGACTACGGGCGAAAGGCGGGGTACACCCTGGACAAGTCGCCAGGTCATCACAGGGCTGACACATAGGCCCTGTCCACACGGCAACGGATTCAGGTGAATCTGATAAAATTGTGTATCGTTTCGGCCTGGCGTCCACACGGCACCGGCGTTTTGGGTGCCCCACAACGATATTTTTTGAGAACGGGTTCCAGAGTGGAAAAATCTAGCAACGGCGCCGTTGCGAAGTCGTCTGGATGAGTAGAACAGATTTGTTTACGATGACGTCACAACCACATGACTAGAACAAGCAGCACTCTCGCTGTTTTGTATGAACCACTGCATTGCATTCACTTTTGTATACAGCTTTTCTTTTAAATAAACAAGTAACTGAACCATTTCTTGAATTTCTTTTTTTTTATTGGATAAGACTGCTTTTCAAAATGTTCACACACAATATAAAAAGTTATATAAATTATATAAAAATGCTTTTCAAAATGTTCACACACACAATAAGAAAATGAAGTTATATAAAACTATGCGCACTAATAAAACTAATTTGTACACACAGAAGGCACGATTTCCTCGCGTAGTCGCAGCCATCTTCTTGTTGTGTGTTTGTTCCTGGCAGTGCTTCACACCGGGTAGAAGAAGGGGTTTATGTGCATGCGTCTACTTCTTCTGTTGTTCTGGTGTCTCCGATGGGACCGTATTATAGCGCCCCAGAGGTGTGGCATGTGTATTGCATCGTTTTCAGCAAGCGTTGCGTTGCCATATGGACCTGATATTTTACTGATCCGTTGCCCATGTGGACTCGATATTTTTTTTAATAAAATCTCATTGCCGTGTGGATGTAGCCATAGACAACCATTCACGGTCAATTTAGAGTCACCAGTTAACCTAACCTGCATGTCTTTGGACTGTGGGGGAAACTGGAGCACCCGGAGGAAACCCACACGGACAACATGCAAACTCCGCACAGAAAGGCCCTCGCCGGCCACGGGGCTCGAACCCGGACCTTCTTGCTGTGAGGCGACAGCACTAACCACTACACCACCGTGACGCCCAGTGTTCCTAATATATATATATATATTGTTGGGTGTCGTTTGTTTACAAGGTATACTGTAATACGTTACAGCTGAAAATGCATCTGGTGCCACCTAGAGGGTGTACTTTCATTCTGAAACGCCTCTGCTCATTCTTCAGCACACACAGGTGACAGAACACTGTGGGCCTGATCTCTTCAGCTAGACAGAATGAAACGATTGCGATTCTCCAGAGATACATGCAGGGAGCTTCACCGCTCTCATTGACCTCAGAAAGCTACATTTATGAGCTAATGATGCTTGTAGTGGTCTATTTCTGTCATACTATGCAGCAGCAGGTACAATTTAGAATAGAACAGGATAGATAATGTAATGCTGGTCTAAAATCAAACCAGTAGTATTTCTTTTAATAAGCTTGAACATTCCCGTTACTGTGTGCGAGCTCTAACCTTTACCGAAGCAAATGAGATGGAAATTGGTGCTTATTATGAGCATGTTTGGGCTGATTTTCAATGAATGATTTGTTTAGTGGCTCAGCAAGAGCGATTCTGTAAACCACACAAAGTGGTGTGAAGCAAATGCAAAACTCTAGGGGACAAAAAAATATGACTCATCAAAACACCCATTATTAGATTTAATCAAATCTCATTGAGGAGGCACGGTGGTGTAGTGGTTAGCGCTGTCGCCTCACAGCAAGAATGTTCCGGGTTCGAGCCCAGCGGCCGACGAGGGCCTTTCTGTGTGGAGTTTGCATGTTCTCCCCGTGTCTGCGTGAGTTTCCTCCGGGTGCTCCGGTTTCCCTCACAGTCCAAAGACATGCAGGTTAGGCTAATTTGTGGCTCTAAAGTGACCGTAAGTGTGAATGGTTGTTTGTGTCTCTATTGCCGCTTTTCCACTACCAACGCGGCTGAGTGGGGCTGTTGGAGTTGCATTTCGACTACAACCGCGCTGAACTGTGCTGGCTGGAAGTGGGTGGACACATTGGGTGGAGTTAGCGAAAGTGGGTGGACGTCAGGTGATGTCGTTAGGCGGCGCAAACAGTGACATCAGTGACCTTTTAAACGGTAGTCTCACGACCCGGAGAGTAAACAATAAACATGGAGGACATGGAGTCGTTAGTGTTGCTGGTCTTGGTTCTGTGGCTTGTTGTCGCCGACAACGCCAACAGATACTGGCAAGAGCGTATAGATGAGGCGAGGCGCATAAGGCTTCATAATTCTCGTAATTCTCCTTCTTCCGGGTTTACGGTGTTTACAGATCCCAGCGTGCTCGCGGGGCGTGTGTGGGCGTGTGAGGACACTCCTCCTCACCAATCAGTGCACAGGGGAGTGTCTGCTCACGCCCTTAGCCTCACTCGGCTCGGTTTGGCTCGCTTCAGCCCCACTCCAAAACCGTGCAAGTTTTGGGGGCTAAGCAGGGCTGAAGCGAGCTGAGTCGTGCTGTTCTTAGATAGTCGAAACGCGAGCCGTGTCGGGCTGAAGTGAGCTGAAGCGAGCTGAAGTGAGCTGAAAAAGGGTAGTGGAAAAGGGCCATATGTGTCAGCCCTGTGATGATCTGGCGACTTGTCCAGGGTGTACCCCGCCTCTCGCCGGTAGTCAGCTGGGATAGGCTCCAGCTTGCCTGCGATGCTACACAGGATAAGCGGCTACAGATGATGGATGGAAAATCTCATTGATCATCCAAAATGTGTTGTATATTCTGCAGAACAAATGAAGTTGTGTGTAGTTTTTTTTTTATTCGTATTTTGCTCAAACTGTTCCTTTGAGCTGAGTTGTTATAAATCTGTGTTACGCAGTCATACAGAGGTCACTGGGTTTTTCAGGTACAGCAGAGACTACTGCACTCCACAAAACTGAATAACTATTCCAAGTATGCGCACACTCACACACACACACACACGTTTTATCACTGAAATGGCATTTACAGGTCTGAGGGAGAAGTGAAGAAAAGGAAGGAAAGGGAAAGGAGAAGCCCGTTCTGTTCGTGAGTGCACTTCGCATGATCTGTTTAGATTTGGCTCACCAGCCTCCTTCGTCTGGATCTCATTTTATTGCCAGCTCAAGGTTTGGGTAAGGGGAATGATGGACTGTTCTGTTCTCCTCCGTTGTGCTTCTGATGCAGTTTTATGGTAGCGTTGCTGACGATTATGCTTCTTGAGCAATGGCAAGCTGCCAAGTATAGAGTTATCACCCCATATGAAGCCCGAGCTCTGACGTTTGTTAATTTTCCAGCTCTCTTGAGAATACAATTGTTCCCTTTCCGCCTTTATGCCTTATGCCCTCCCCACTTTCACTCTCTCTCGCGCGCTCTCTCTCTCTCTCTCAGTCCGTCACAGCGATGAGTTTAGCAGGCCCGTGTTTGCACAGGGATGTAGTTCTTACCCTATGCTGCACACTCGGCTCTTGGTCCCACGCCAGCTGTTAGCTTCTGTGACTTGTGGGGCGTTGACATTTTTACACACATGCAGATGCCACAACACTCATAGGATCTGATGTACTAAACCTATTAGCACATGTAAATTAATCCCCTGCTGCAAAATTGAACCTGAAAAGCCGGTAGCCATTTGTAAGCATTTGTTGTTCAACATTCTTCGAATAGGTGACATGTTTTATCAGCCACGCTTTTTTTAATCACATCAGTTGACAGGGATGGTGGATGGTGAGACTGGTAGAAGAAACTATTACCAATAAAAACAGTCTAAATATTTACATGCTTAATGACAGACGGATTACATTACAGGCATTTAGCAGACGCTCTTATCCAGAGCGACATACAACGTACCCAGAGCAGCCTGGGGAACAGTTGGGGTTAGGTGCCTTGCTCAAGGGCACTTCGGTCATTCCTGCTGGTCCAGGGAATTGAACCAGCAACCTTTTTGGACCATAAGCTGCTTCGATAACCATTAGGCCAGTGTGAGAAACAATGTGATTAAAGAAAGTCTTTCAAGTGTTTACCAAGGGTTTTTATACCCCCGCTCCGAAGGGGGGGGTAATTATTATTATTATTTTTTTTACGTCTGTCCGTATGTCTGTCCGTTCGAAACACCCTTTTTCTCAGCAACTACAAATCATAGCCACTTGGTACCAAACTTCAGCTTGGGGTTCTATACCGTGCATACTGTTTTCAGGTCTGTCCCACATTGACTTCCTGTTTACCGACTGAATGTATTTACAAAACATACGGTATAGCGTGGATTTACAAAATTTTCGTAACAGTTTTCTCAGCAACTACAAATCAGAACTGCTTGATATTTGGTAGCGAGCTTCAGCTTGGGGTTCTATACCGTGTATACTGTTTCCAGGTCTGTCGCACATCGACTTCCTGTTTACCGACTGAATGTATTTATGAAACGTATAACTTGGATTTACAAAATTTCGTAGCACTTTTCTCAGCAACTACAAATCACAACTGCTTGATATTTGGTAGCAAGCTCCAGCTTGGGGTTCTATGCCGTGTGTACCGTTTTCAGGTCTGTCGCACATCGACTTCCTGTTTACCGACAGTGTATTTACGAAACATATAGCGTGGATTTACAAAATTTCGTAGCATTTTTCTCAGCAACTACAAATCACAACTGCTTGATATTTGGTAGCAAGCTCCAGCTTGGGGTTCTATACCGTGTATACCGTTTTCAGGTCTGTCGCACATCGACTTCCTGTTTACCGACTGAATGTATTTACGAAACATATAGCGTGGATTTACAAAATTTTCGTAACACTTTTCTCAGCAACTACAAATCACAACTGCTTGATATTTGGTAGCGAGCTTCAGCTTGGGGTTCTATACCGTGGATACTGTTTTCAGGTCTGTCGCACATCAACTTCCTGTTTACCGACTGAATGTATTTACGAAACATATAGGGTGGATTTTGACGCTATTTCAAGAAGCAAAATGCTGTTTGAAAATGACAGTTTACCAGGATGCTATTTGAAACCCCTGGGGAGAACGCTGCTCTTTACTTACTCATTTCAGGGTTAATTATTTGTTGAAGTCAACATTCATAATAAGTGTCCTGCTCCTTCGATCGCTTGGATTCTGATATAAGTGAGAGCGGCGGGGGGATACGCAAGTGAGCAGGAGCTCACAGTTGATCTTATTTTAACTCGTTTGATGATGGTTTATTAAATAGCAGGCTTTAAATGTCTTAAAATGAGTCGGGCAGCCTTCAAATAATTTATTGTTTTGTTGTTGTGGGTTTTTTTTTTTGACAGAAAAGTCAGTTTCAGCAAGAGAAGGTATTTATAAGCACCCAATGAAGAACTGTATGTAATATAGCAAGAATGAACACTTTAAAAAAAATAACAGAATAGAAAGCAGCAAGCAACCCCAGTACATCTTTGACATGAGCAGATATGAGTGGAATAAATCAGAATTATGATCAATACTAAGACAAAAATAAGCAGAAAAGAACTTTCCAAATATACTGGAAGAACACTTCCAGTTGATTAGATACTGTACAGAGGATATTACACAAACTTTTACAGCACCAGAGAGAGAAACGAGAAAACTTATTGGGTTGCCTGGAGGAAGCATCCAGAAACTGCAGTAAAATCAGCTCTTTTTAGACTCGACCAATATTAGGATTAAAACGATTAGAAAACCCAGTGAAAGACCAGTGTCACTTTCAGGGGCTTCAAAGTTTGGGAGAATAGCAGGGTACAAATAATTTACAGCAGGGTGCAAAATGGTAAAATGTCTGCCAGCGGCAGACATAATGCACGCAAAGTGTGCAGGGATAGATAGATAGATAAATAGATAGAGATATGCTAGAACGAATTTTTCATGGGGCGGGATGGTTTGGAACAGGCCATCTAAAATTGGGATAACATTTACCCGGGACGGGTATTTGAGGCGGGTCGTCTAGCTTAAGCTTGATTAGCGTTGTTACGCACGCCAGTGTTTCCCACAGAAATTTTGGAGACTATGGGGGCAAGCCATGGGGGAGGCGCGGGGGTTGTTTAAAATTCAGTGATATGTTAAATATTAAGTTATTACTGAAAAACTATTGATTAAAAAAACAGACACTGAGAAATGGTCCTATAAACAACTTTACCAATATAAAAGATTACCAGGACTACAAGAATGCAGAAAAATAGGCTTTACTTATCCAAATGCTCCTGTTGGTTCAAAAGTTAAAGTGCAGAGAACCTCACAGCACAACATGAAGTTACCTTAAAATATTATATAAATGCCTCAGCTTTCATGGAAGAAAAAAACTATTAATACTAGTACTGTGTGCAGGCAGTCTCTCCTGAAGACTAAATTAAACAATAATTATAAACTAATAAAATAAATGGCTCAGGCTTCATAGAAGAAAAAAAACAATTTGAACAGAATCTCACAGTATGATGCTGAAGCTGCCTAAACAATGGAAAATAAAATACCATTTTGGCAAAAACGTTGGCATCCATTAATTTCTTGTATTAAGTAAAAAAATATGTTGCCAGATACTGCTGACGTTTTACAGCCCAAAATATGTTCAAAACCCGCCAAAATGCACTTAAAACCGCCCAAATTGGGCGGGAAACCGCCCAATCTGGCAACACAGGTGGCAGTAATGGCTGCACTCATGTCGAGGATGTAAACACAATCTGGCAACACAGGCGGCAGTAATGGCTGCACTCGTGTCGAGGATGTAAACACAGTTGACGCGGCAACAGACATACATGACATAGTGGATGTAATTTACGTTCACAACTTTTTTTGCTGTCAGAAATATTTAATATTAAATTTTGTGACTCGACTGACAATAGCCGGCGGCATAACAAGCCATAGCCGGCGATTTGCCGCCGGTGACCGGCTACTTTTGAGACTGCTGCACTTTTAGCCTCTTATGCGTTGCTTGTGAACACATGAAACATGCAGTTCCCTAGGAGCAGATGAAAGAACCCCCGAATGCTACTTCAGCACCATCTGTTAAACACGTCAGCCTGAAGACTACATCACTACCTTCCTGTGTGTGAAAAATCTGTTGCTGGAAACATGTTTTATCTGATTGTTTACCCAGAATTATATTATTCGGGGTGAAAAAAAAAACGTTTTGGTCAAAATCTGCACGAGCCAAAAAAATATCAAATAAGTCTACAGTAAATTACATCAGCTCTGAGACTTTGCAAATAACGTTCATGGCGGTGATGATTATGAAGTGATTATATACACTACACCCCCTCCGCACTGGTTAGTGCTCAGACACGATTAAACACTTTGAGCAGCAACAGATTAACAGTGAAAAAAAAAAGTCGCCCATGTGGACATTAGACTGATGTACTGCATAAAAGGATTATATAACAATTAGTTATATTATGTCTCAGAATTATGCACTGTGGAATCATATAAAATCCATCATTCAGTTGGGTATTTCGCAATTGCCACTGCCAACAAGCACTTCCCGACTACAAAGCCAGAGACGTTATAAGGAAGAAGACAAGAAGCCTTTATTTGTCACATGTACACTCAAGCACAGACTTAAGCACACAGTGAAATTTAAAGGCACACTCACAACCCAAGGCGGCACGGTGGTGTAGTGGTTAGCGCTGTCGCCTCACAGCAAGAAGGTCCGGGTTTGAGCCCCGTGGCTGGCGAGGGCCTTTCTGTGCGGAGTTTGCATGTTGTCTGCGTGGGTTTCCTCCGGGTGCTCTGGTTTCCCCCACAGTCCAAAGACATGCAGGTTAGGTTAACTGGTGGCTCTAAAGGCCAATTTATGCTGACAACCCAGTCCTCGCAGACAGCGTCTGTGTAGCCCCCCCACCTTTGCAGACGCTCTGCGTGCACCTCCCAAAAATTGTGACCACCGCAGAAGCCTCGCAGACAAGAGGGCTCTGATTGGTCCACTCTACATCCACTGTACACGCACTTCCGCTTCCCTACTTTCCCGGTTTGGTTTGTTTTCACGACCGCCATTTTTAAAAACACGAGCGAAGATGGAGCAGCTCGAAGAGCGGTTGATTGAGGAAGTGAGGAAGTACATACATCTATACGACTCCAGTTCTAGTCATTATAAAAAAAAAAAAAGTTCTAGTCATTATAAGTAACCGGAGGATAAACACTCCACTAACCACACCCACCAACTACTCCTAGCGACTTCGCGCCCCCTTGCGTTGTGCCGGTGAATAACATCGCGCACGCCTATTACTCCCCGCTCAACGATAAATTACAACTATCTGCGAAAAGCTATCTGCGAAAGCCTTGTCGCAAGAGCATGCAGAGGCCTTAACTTGACCGTAGGTGTGAATGGTTGTCTGTGTCTATTGCTGTGTTCACACTTATACCGGTATGAAAGTGGTATAACTGTATCGATACAAAGTATACCAATACAGTTTAGTGCATCTGTCCACACTAGCGAGAAATGTTTGCGGTTTTCTTTCACGGTAGTTGAAATGCACGTGCGCGAAATGTTTCCGTGGTTACCGAGTAACTTCCTTCCGAGAATATGGCGGATGAAACAACGTGTGTGTGCTCTTTGTTGTCAATGTACAGTCTGTATTTCTGGTGGTCATTTATTCAGTCGAATCGTATAAAACGCGCGAGGCAGTTGAGAAAGAAACAAACGAATCTCCGTTCTTCACTATTTTATTCAGCGAAGACATCGATTGAGGTGTGTGACTTTGCGCATGCGCATTATATTTGTATCGATACAGAGCCGCTTCATCTGTCCACACTACAGCGAAGCGCTACAGTACCGATACTGTACCGGTACGAAACCCATACATTTGTGGGTTTCGTACCGATACGGTTATACCGCTACAGTACCGGTATAGTTGCTAGTGTGGACAGGTGTTGCGGTACGAAAGTAGTATCGTATCGGTACAAAATCCCTAGTGTGGACAGGGTAAAAGTGTCAGCCCTGTGATGACCCGCGGCACGGCTGCGAGCTACCAGACCCTGCAACCCGTGCGTGTCCAAAACACTTACGGCGAGTTGTGAGTGTGACATAACCTCTGCATTTAACCCATCTGAAGCAGTGAACACACACATGCACACACAAGTGAGCAATGAGCACAAACACATACCCAGAGCAGTGGGCAGCGAAACTACAACGCCCGGAGAACAGTTGTGGGTTAGGTGCCTTGCTCAAGGGCACTTTGGCCCAGCCTCAGGCCAAGGCTGCCCCATGTTAACTAGGGCTGTAACAATATGCGTATCGAAATCGAAATCGCGATACGCAGAGCCACGATCCGTGTCGCGATACAAGAAGGCAGAATCGCGGTACACCCTTTCAAACTTCTTCTCAGCCCAAAAACAGAGGCGCTTCCAAACTTCAATTTATGAATACTTTACTTTTTATTTAAATTACATTTTAAACTTACTTAAATTACTTTTATTTTTTTATATCTATTAGTAAGTCGTTTTTTTGCCGACCTGCGACAATCTTCTGCGAGTCACGCAACGTCCACACTCGCCACTGGCAGAGCATTCATTTCTTTTAAGCGGTCGCCATTCGGGTTGCGACGCGGGGAGCGAATCTGTAAACAAGCAGCTCATTGGCTGGCTAGGTGTGCCACAAGCCAATCACAATCACTTGACCGGAAAGGCATGCAGTGTTGCCAGATTGGGCAGGTTTAGGTGCTTTTTGGCTGGTTTTGAACATATGTTGGGGTGGAAAACGTTAGCAATATCTGGCAACACTGAAGGCATGTCTGCTTGGGCGGAAGCCTTCTGCGGCAGTTACATTTTGACACGCGAGCAATGTTTCACCATAAAAATTCCGTAATTTCCATCTGTTTTCCGCGATCACAGAAAATCATTGGCCCTATGAGAGTGAGACAGTGAGAGAGCCACCCCCCCCCCCTCCAAAAAAAAAAAATCTTAACGGATTTACACGATTTAGAAAAATGACTTTTTCAGAACCGAAAAAAACAGAGCTTCCGGCTCAACAGTATTATTTTGAGAAATAAAACAATCTTTGGATATACATTTGTTCATTTTTGCATACATATTACTCATTCTCTGCAGTGGTCTGAATTATCTGTTATTAAATAGTTAATGTAAGTAAGTAAATGTTAATGAGTCAAATTTACTACTTTAAAAATACATTTTAAAAAAATCGTGGGTGTATCGAATCGTGGGTCAAAAATCGCGATACGAATCGAATCGTCAGTTGGGTGTATCGTTACAGCCCTAATGTTAACCTAACCACATGGCTTTGGACTGTGGAGGAAAGCCACGCAGACATGGGGAGAGCATGCAAACTCTACACAGAAAGGCCCCCGTCGGCTGCTGGGCTCGAACCCAGAACCTTCTTGCTGTGAACCAACCACTTTAAGAATCCTGAATAGAAATCTATGGGAAAAGTCTGTAACGTTAAAATGTTGGTTGTTTTGCACATATTCCCCCCCCAAAAAAAAGTCAATCATCTGCTGAACCAGGAAACATTAACCCAGTCATGTTGTTGCAGTGCTGCGAGCTCACACTCATGCATGCGTAGTAGAAATATAACCTGTGGGTGGAAAAAAAAAAGCTTTTTAACCTTATTTTGAGGAAAATCACCAAACTTTTTGAAGTGGTTTTTATCAGATTTGACTGGTGATGTTATACATTCAGTTTTCTTTTTGTCTGGTGGACAATGAGAGTGTAGTTATGATTCTCTCACCCCATTCATGTGCTTGATCTTATTAGCCTGGGTGCGTGACCAAGATGGCTGCCGAGTGGCAAGACTTGCCTTTAAAGTGCTGATGACACGTTTTTGACATCTTTGGCGATGTTTTATAACATAAAAAGTAATTCCCGATGATCCATATATTAATTCACGAAGGCGCCTATTTTACAAGTTATGATAAACGCGGCTATTTGGGCAAATTTGACAGGGCTGCAGCACCCAGGAGATGAAAGAGGAGGAGGAGCTATATGACGTCAGCGAAAGAACCTTCCTCCTAACTTACCAGTTTGTTGTTGATGCGACAGGTGTTCAGTTTGTCATTATTAGTATTATTATACATTATATATTATGCCTTCGCGTTGTGTTGCCAGCTTTTGCTCCAAAACCCACAAGGATGGGGTAAGTTTATTCAAGTTTCCCAGAGATCCCGAGCTGCATGCGAAGTGGGTGAAGCAAGTCAGGCGCACTCGTGACAAGTGGGAGCCCTCACCAACATCCGTCCTGTGCTCTGAACACTTCGATTTGGATTGTTTTGACACCCTTCCCAGCTTAAAAGAATCTCTTGGGTGTTCAGTTCAGCACAAACGTGTGTTACTACCATCAGCAGTGCCTACACAGTGTTGCCAGATTGGGAGGTTTCCTGCCCAACTGGACGGGAAACCTCCCAATCTGGCAACACTGCCAGTATTCCGGAGGGGGTCTACTAGTAGCTATGCCGGATCCAAAGACAGTCCTCCTGTCAGAACATGTGTTGTGAAACGACATAAGATAAAGGTACGTAGAGCTATAGATTCTACATGATAATCATAAAGTCGGCGTGATATCAGTCATGTATTTGCTTGTGAAAGCTTGCGGCTTTCATGTAACTGCCGCCTAGCAACGAGAGGCAAAGGGTAAAGAGCGTAGGCTATCATAGATTCTATTCGGAAGAGATCAACACAATTCTAGACTCCCAGAAGAGGAAGAGCTAGCACGAGAGAGTTCACCGGCGTTTTCACGCGCCATTTCCATTGAGTAGAACCAGAGTAGAACAGCCAGTGAACCGCAGCGTGTTCTTCCGCTGACGTCACAACATGGCCGCGAGCCACGGACCCAGTTTTCTTGCGATATGCAATTAAAAGTTGGATATCCGCGTAACAACAGCTTCTTTTCACGTAATTATAACAGAAATCTAACATGTTTGCCGTGTTGTATAGTTTATTTAAGAAATTGCATAGAGTCATGTTCGTGTCATCAGCCCTTTAAGGACTTTGACACAGCTGATGATATTCTTCCCCCATACTCTACTCTCCTTGAACCTAAATTGTTGGAAACACTTGGTTTATTTTTATATATTTTTTTATTTTAAGGCTATTGGTTCTGGACGATTACGTTATTTGAAAAAAAAAAAAAAGATAGATCACAAGCTGGAAGCCAGTATCACACAAGCCTAATAACACTCTCAGTCCATGTGGCTGAGGGGCACACCAGATGTTTGTCGTCTTTCCCTTTAATCAGCTAATATGGTCTACCACAAAAAGCCTTAATATGAGTCTCTTTGCCTTTCTTTGTGTGTCCAATCGCTTCTCTCTCTTTTCTCTCTCTGTCCAACCCTTGTCTTTGTATGAGCCATTCTTCACTGAGCTCTAAAAGCTCTTTTCATTGGCCTAAATGTTGGCAATGGCGTCAACCCTGCCTATGTCTTTAACTGGCCTACGCCTGTTACGGCTGCGTGCGAACAAACGGCACTCATTTGATATAATCAAAATAGACCTTATTCATGTCGAGTGGAGGGGGGGAACAGAACTCTGGTCAATATTCGACCTCCTCGAAGTCGTCCTTCAACTAGGCCACCCTTCTTCCACACCCACAGGGATAATGTCACCACCAAGCTGCTCCAGTACTTGTCCATTGTGGTCCCGCAGTGCTCAGATTCCAGTCGGATGAATCATAAAGCGTGACATTTGTAGGCTTTTTTTCTGTCTGACAAGTCATTCCAGAAACACTTGAGCTCTTTTTCTCCATCTCAGTAACGTTTAGTCTGGCTGGCAGCAGCGGTCCATGGGGGAAAGCATCGATTGCGTTCTGATGTGAGCTTTGAAACTCATTTCCAAGTGCCTTATTTTGATGAAAAAATACAAGACACAATGTTTTATCTCATCATTGAAATGCCGCAATCCTCTGAAGTTCTATGTGGGAGATATTCACGTCTACAATCCCGCTTTTGATTTGATTTTAAACGGAGTATTTAAAAACATTGTTCAAATCATAGCAAGAGGGACAAAAAAATAATATACTTTGCTTAATGTTCATTTTGTTCTCATCCCATCTCATTATCTCTAGCCGCTTTATCCTTCTACAGGGTCGCAGGCAAGCTGGAGCCTATCCCAGCTGACTACGGGCGAAAGGCGGGGTACACCCTGGACAAGTCGCCAGGTCATCACAGGGCTGACACATAGACACAGACAACCATTCACACTCACATTCACACCTACGGTCAATTTAGAGTCACCAGTTAACCTATCCTGCATGTCTTTGGACTGTGGGGGAAACCGGAGCACCCGGAGGAAACCCACGCGGACACGGGGAGAACATGCAAACTCCGCACAGAAAGGCCCTCGCCGGCCACGGGGCTCGAACCCGGACCTTCTTGCTGTGAGGCGACAGCGCTAACCACTACACCACCGTGCCGCCACGCACAGTACTGTATATCGGATTTGAATTGGTTAATATGAGGCATTTAGTTTCTGGATGATTAGAGGAAGAAGCTGAATTGCTGTAAAATGCAGACAAAGGGGAAAAGTAAATGAAATCAGGAGAGTGAAATTAAGTTTGACTGGAGGCTTTACTTTCCTCCACTGTCTCATTACAGAGTTGCATATTTGACATAACGGTTGTGTGAAATGGGATTTGATTATTCAGATATTCACACATTCAGGCAGGTCTGTTGGAGTGAAAGCCTAGAAGGTCAGGATCACTTAACACGGCATGATTTGAGGAACTGTGCATGAAAAGTTGGCTTTAGAAGGGTTGGTATTACGGATGTGAGGTATATTCTGTAATCTTGTTGTTCCAGCGCAAGGAGTTATTCCCGGTGAGATTTTTTCCCCGTATTATACAGTTCGTCTTTATCGTTGCTTATACTATTAGTACTACAATTATTGTTTGCAAATCATTCATTAATATCAGACTGAGTAGCTTTATTGTTGATATTTAAGACTACGTTCAGACTGCACCCTGAAACGACCCATATCCGATTTTTTTGCCCATATGCGACCTGTATCCGATTTGTTATTGACAATCTGAACGACACAGATCCGATTTTTTTCACATGCGACCCAGGCCGCTTGGATATGTAGTCCTAATTCCGATGCATATCCGTTATTTTCACATGCGACTGCAGTCTGACCGGACAAATCGCATTCATGCGACCTACACGTCATCAACAAGAGACAAACGTCACTATTCTGCGTTGGCTAATCCCGCCTCTTTGGCGGAAAACAACAACATTTGTACAGTTTTCAGAATTTAAATAGACTTTTATAGAATTGATCAAGCTAATGGTGGATTTGGTAGGGACCTGGATGTTAAATCATCCTGTATTACAAGATTATAAGATTGTTCTGGAAATCTCCAGTAATTTGACACCTTCGGTCTCATTAGTCTGCTGCCCACGTTAATCAGATTATTGTGCGAGTTCCGCCGCCGCCACAAAAACCACATCGCCAGGTCTCGCCTCATCTCCATGCTTTACTCGCAAACTTGAAGAGTGCGCTTTTTTTTTGTTTACGTATTACGTAGATGTGCTTATTACGTGTCAATTTGCGCATGCGGGACACTTTTGGGTCGTTTTCCGTTCATATTGGAGATCGCATACAAGTCTCATATAATTGGTAATGTGAACGGCCTAACAAAAAAATCGGATTTCACAACAAATCGGATACGGGTCGTTTCAGGTTGCAGTCTGAACGTAGTGTAAGTTATTCCATGAAATCGAGTCGCACATGAGCTGATAGCCGACGAGGCACGTAGCGCCGAATAACTGTTTTATTCTATCCCCATTCACAGGATTTTGAGAAGCACAGCATTTTATTTTCATTTGTTACTGTACAAATTGGATAAATAAAAACTTCATACGAAACGTCAGACAAAATCATTTCCACTTAGAATGTAAACAAACCGGCAAAATGACAGGAGCAATTTGTGAAAAATGCGATAATAATAATAATAATAATTCTTGAAAAATAAAAAAAAGATACGTCCTTTCAATCAAATACTTTTATTCCGTATTTTATTGCTTTTTTGGGGGTCTTATTTTCAAGTAGAGTTTTTATTTCGCCCTCGGTTGGTTCAGCAAAACAGTCGACCGTTTTGTTTTTCTCTACTCACGGTATATGAGCTGATTGGCTAGTCTACTACTAGGCTATCAGAGCGTGTGATTGCTCATATCCAGTGAATGTGGATAGAATCATTCTCTTTGTTTTGCCAAGTATTTACATACCCGAGAAGTTTCATGGTGTGTGCACACACATATGACATGTACCAGACTAAACAGACCAGACAAGGTTCATGGACTGTGTACAATATTTAGGAAAATAGACATTTTAAGTACAAAAGTTCAACATGCATTAAAATTTTGTGTCAAAATTACAATGCATTAACTCGCTATATATTATTATGCAATAGTTTTGAACTCTCAAGGCTCGAATGGTTTATTTCATGAGAAAGCCTGCGCGAAGATTTGTTGATAATGGTGGTGGTGAGCTTGCGCAATTCCCGCCCGCACCACTTGACTCCACAGCAGTGATCCGATGGCGAGACGATCAGGCCAGTGAGGAGCTGCACCACTGATGCTGGTTCCCTCTTGGAGCGGGGTGCCAGAGCTCCATTGGCCATGTCGCGCCAAGCCTTCACAGCTACCGTGGTGGCGCCAGGGCACATGAAGTCCCCACCGTATTTCATCTTGGCTGGCAGTCCCTTACTTTGATATGTTGCCCGCTGGGGGATGACGTGGACATGGAGTTGGACTTCTCCCCCAGCCTCTAACGGTCTAATAAGTTTAAAGCCAGGGTAACTGCCTCATTTAGCTTTAATGTCTTCAAAAGTAAATTATACTTGTATTGAAATATATTATTAATAGTAGAATAAGAGGCGGCACGGTGGTGTAGTGGTTAGCACTGTCAGCTCACAGCAAGAAGGTCCGGGTTTGAGCCCCGTGGCCGGCGAGGGCCTTTCTGTGCGGAGTTTGCATGTTCTCCCCGTGTCCACGTGGGTTTCCTCCGGGTGCTCCGGTTTCCCCCACAGTCCAAAGACATGCAGGTTAGGTTAACTGGTGACTCTAAATTGACCGTAGGTGTGAATGTGAGTGCGAATGGTTGTCTGTGTCTATGTGTCAGCCCTGTGATGACCTGGCGACTTGTCCAGGGTGTACCCCGCCTTTCGCCCGTAGTCAGCTGGGATAGGCTCCAGCTCGCCTGCGACCCTGTAGAACAGGATAAGTGGCTAGAGATAATGAGATGAGATGAGAATAAGAGGTGGCAGGGTAGTGCAGTGGTTAGCACTGTCAGCTCACAGCAAGTCGGTTCCGGGTGCGAACCTGTCGATCGACCCGGGTCTTTGCGTGTGGAATTCACATGGTGAACCCAGTCCAAAGACATGGATTAGGTCAACTGGTTACTCTAAATTGCCTACAGATCTGAATGTGAGTGCGAATGGCTGTGTGTCTCTCTGTGTTAAACCTGTAATAGATTGGCGATCTGTCCCGGGTGTCCTTCGCCCAATGTCAGCTGTGATTGGCTGCAGCTCACCCACGACCCACAATGGATAAGCGATATAGAGAACGAAAGAATGAAATTAGTAAATAGTAGAATATTTTTATTCTTAACAGTTGTTCCCTGCAAGGAAATATCCATTTGAAAGTACACATTGTCTCAAAAAAAAAAAAGTCTGTGTCTCAGCCCTAAGCCTCTGATGATGATAGCACAGAAAAATCTAACATGGAGCTAAGGAGGAAACCTTTGGAATGGGGTAAATCCAGTCATACCCTGACCAGCACTTGTCACATTATTCTTCATGTTTATGGATATAAATTAATGTTCAGTGATACCAGTGCGGGGCGGCACGGTGGTGTAGTGGTTAGCGCTGTCGCCTCACAGCAAGAAGGTCCGGGTTCGAGCCCTGTGGCCGGCGAGGGCCTTTCTGTGCGGAGTTTGCATGTTCACCCCGTGTCCGCGTGGGTTTCCTCCGGGTGCTCCGGTTTCCCCCACAGTCCAAAGACATGCAGGTTAGGTTAACTGGTGACTCTAAATTGAGCGTAGGTGTGAATGTGAGTGTGAATGGTTGTCTGTGTCTATGTGTCAGCCCTGTGATGACCTGGCGACTTGTCCAGGGTGTACCCCGCCTTTCGCCCGTAGTCAGCTGGGATAGGCTCCAGCTTGCCTGCGACCCTGTAGAACAGGATAAAGCGGCTACAGATAATGAGATGATGAGATGAGATGATACCAGTGCACTATTTATTACTATATCCATTATAGTGAAGGTGTAGCTAAAGGAGACGGGTTAGCCTTAATCTGCAGTCAGTTAAAGAGTGTAGGATCTGTTTGGGAAAGAACGTCGTGGAGCTCGCTGGATAATAGTGCAGGAGGTTGTGGGCCTCAGGACGTCATGAAGCTGTAATCATTAGTAGGCTTAAGGCACACTGGTTAATTGTGGAAAGTTGCTCCTTTCTGCTCCTGCCGCAGGCCCTGACAGCATAAATACTCGGTCATGGATAATGGGACAGATGGGACAAAGCGATATTTCTATGATTTCCCAAGCGTCCTAAATGCTGCTGTAACTCTTATTAACGCAGTCTTTTAGTACCAGTTTTTTTTTTTTCTGATTAATTCACACTAGTGCGTGACAAAGCAATGGCTGACCATTAATTTTCGTGTAGTCGGTCAACATGAGGCATTGATTTCAGAGACAGACAATGAATCAAGTGCAGCAAACAACAAAATCATTTGATTTGAGAGATTTTTCCCTCCGGGCGGCACGGTGGTGTAGTGGTTAGCGCTGTCGCCTCACAGCAAGAAGGTCCGGGTTCGAGCCCCGGGGCCGGCGAGGGCCTTTCTGTGCGGAGTTTGCATGTTCACCCCGTGTCCGCGTGGGTTTCCTCCGGGTGCTCCGGTTTCCCCCACAGTCCAAAGACATGCAGGTTAGGTTAACTGGTGACTCTAAATTGACCGTAGGTGTGAATGTGAGTGTGAATGGTTGTCTGTGTCTATGTGTCAGCCCTGTGATGACCTGGCGACTTGTCCAGGGTGTACCCCGCCTTTCGCCCGTAGTCAGCTGGGATAGGCTCCAGCTTGCCTGCGACCCTGTAGAAGGATAAAGCAGCTAGAGATAATGAGATGAGATGAGATTTTTCCCTCCATTTTCTCCTGATTTGGACATTCGCCAATTCCCAACCACTAGCTAGCTCAGTCACACAACAGCTGCCAAAGGTGTAAGGAAGGCGATGACTAGCACGGGCTTTCTCCGAGACACATGAAGCCACGACATCTTTTTCAAACTACTAGTCTTGCTGCATCACAGGGCAGATGAACTCTCCCAGAGGAATGTGCTGTCAGCCCTCTTCCTCATACATGACCTCACGGATGCTGACGATTGGCTAGTGTTGCTGTGATTGACAGGAAAGAGAGAGTAGAGTAGGCTATGCCATCCCTTCTAACTTTCTAACCCGTGAGCATTTTCAGTTATGCTCTTTGGGACTCTCGGACACACGGCTAAGACGCCATCAGGTTTCAAACTTGTGATCTCCTAAGGATAGGATGGATGATTTTCTGTTGCACCTCTCAGGAGCCCTAGAATTGAAACGGTCATGGTGTTTTAATAATTTTATGTAGATTATAACAGGATTTTTACAACCCATCCATCCATCCATCCATTATCTGTAGCTGCTTATCCTGTTCTACAGGGTCGCAGGCAAGCTGGAGCCTATCCCAGCTGACTACGGGCGAAAGGCGGGGTACACCCTGGACAAGTCGCCAGGTCATCACAGGGCTGACACATAGACACAGACAACCATTCACACTCACATTCACACCTACAGTGGTGCTTGAAAGTTTGTGAACCCTTTAGAATTTTCTATATTTCTGCATAAATATGACCTAAAACATCATCAGATTTTCACACAAGTCCTAAAAGTAGATAAAGAGAACCCAGTTAAACAAATGAGACAAAAATATTATACTTGGTCATTTATTTATTGAGGAAAATGATACAATATTACATATCTGTGAGAGGCAAAAGTATGTCAACCTTTGCTTTCAGTATCTGGTGTGACCCCCTTGTGCAGCAATAACTGCAACTAAACGCTTCCGGTAACTGTTGATCAGTCCTGCACACCGGCTTTGAGGAATTTTAGCCCATTCCTCCATAAAGAACAGCTTCAGCTCTGGGATGTTGGTGTGTTTCCTCACATGAACTGCTCGTTTCAGGTCCTTCCACAACATTTCGATTGGATTAAGGTCAGGACTTTGATTTGGCCATTCCAAAATATGAACTTTATTCTTCTTTAACCATTCTTTGGTTGAACGACTTGTGTGCTTAGGGTCATTGTCTTGCTGCATGACCCACCTTCTCTTGAGATTCAGTTCATGGACAGATGTCCTGACATTTTCCTTTAGAATTCACTGGTATAATTCAGAATTCATTGTTCCATCAATGATGGCAAGCCGTCCTGGCCCAGATGCAGCAAAACAGGCCCAAACCATGATACTACCACCACCATGTTTCACAGATGGGATAAGGTTCTTATGCTGGAATGTAGTGTTTTCCTTTCTCCAAACATAACGCTTCTCATTTAAACCATAAAGTTCTATTTTGGTCTCATCCGTCCACAAAACATTTTTCTAATAGCCTTCTGGCTTGTCCACGTGATCTTTAGCAAACTGCAGATGAGCAGCAGTGTTCTTTTTGGAGAGCAGTAGCTTTCTCCTTGCAACCCTGCCATGCACACCATTGTTGTTCAGTGTTCTCCTGATGGTGGACTCATGAACATTAACATTATCCAATGTGAGTGAGGCCTTCAGTTGTTTAGAAGTTACCCAGGGGTCCTTTGTGGCCTCGCCGACGATTATACGCCTTGCTCTTGGCGTGACCTTTGTTGGTGGACCACTCCTGGGGAGGGTAACAATGGTCTTGAATTTCCTCCATTTGTACACAATCTGTCTGACTGTGGATTGGTGGAGTCCAAACTCTTTCGAGATGGTTTTGTAACCTTTTCCAGCCTGATGAGCATCAACAACGCTTTTTCTGAGGTCCTCAGACATCTCTTTTGTTCGTGCCATGATACGCTTCCACAAACATGTGTTGTGAAGATCAGACTTTGATAGCTCCCTGTTCTTTAAATAAAACAGGGTGCCCACTCACACCTGATTGTCATCCCATTGATTGAAAACACCTGACTCTAATTTCACCTTCAAATTAACTGCTAATCCTAGAGGTTCACATACTTTTGCCACTCACAGATATGTAATATTGGATCATTTTCCTCAATAAATAAATGACCAAGTATAATATTTTTGTCTCATTTGTTTAACTGGGTTCTCTTTATCTACTTTTAGGACTTGTGTGAAAATCTAATGATGTCTCATCTCATCTCATTATCTCTAGCCGCTTTATCCTTCTACAGGGTCGCAGGCGAGCTGGAGCCTATCCCAGCTGACTACGGGCGAAAGGCGGGGTATACCCTGGACAAGTCGCCAGGTCATCACAGGGCTGACACATAGACACAGACAACCATTCACACTCACATTCACACCTACGGTCAATTTAGAGTCACCAGTTAACCTAACCTGCATGTCTTTGGACTGTGGGGCAAACCGGAGCACCCGGAGGAAACCCACGCGGACACGGGGAGAACATGCAAACTCCGCACAGAAAGGCCCTCGCCGGCCACGGGGCTCGAACCCAGGACCTTCTTGCTGTGAGGCGACAGCGCTAACCACTACACCACCGTGCCGCCCCAATCTAATGATGTTTTAGGTCATATTTATGCAGAAATATAGAAAATTCTAAAGGGTTCACAAACTTTCAAGCACCACTGTACAGTCAATTTAGAGTCACCAGTTAACCTAACCTGCATGTCTTTGGACTGTGGGGGAAACCGGAGCACCCGGAGGAAACCCACGCAGACACGGGGAGAACATGCAAACTCCACACAGAAAGGCCCCCCGCCGGCCACGGGGCTCGAACCCGGACCTTCTTGCTGTGAGGCAACAGCGCTAACCACTACACCACTGTGTTGTCCGGATAAAGACATTATGAAGCAAAATTGAGCTTGGAAGGAAGTAACAGATTTCTTTGCGAATCTATGGATGAAGCTAGTATGAAGCCTAGCGCATAACATAAAACAAACAAACAATTTTCACGCTGATTAGTGCGTTATTTACGTTGCGCTTAATTAAGTTGCTTTAGAAGCTATGTACAGTGTGTGCCAAAAGTAGGTATACAGTATTTATTCATTATGACTTTTTGGTATTGAGTAGGTATGTGGGTGGCACGGTGGTGTAGTGGTTAGCACTGTCACCTCACAGCAAGGAGGTTCTGGGTTTGAGCCCAGTGGCTGACGAGGGCCTTTCTGTGTGGAGTTTCCATGTTGTGTCTGTGTGGGTTTCCTCCCACAGTCCAAAGACACGTGGTTAGGTTAACATGGCCTGAAGGTTGGGCTGAAGTGCCCTTGATCAAGGCATCTAACCCCCAACTGCTCCCTGGGTGCTGTAGCATAGCTACGTGTGTGTGCTCATTGCTCACTTGTGTTCACTGCTTCAGATGGGTTAAATGCAGAGGAGGAATTTCACTGCGTTTGCGTGTACGTGTGATAAATAAAGGCTTCTTGTCTTGTATATGGTAGTGATCAGGTAATGTTTAGTCTCTTGTGCATGAAAGGTCCTCCATCAATGTTCTTGGAACCTGTCCCCGGCACTCCGACACACAGTAACAGAAATTCTGGTTCGCATCAATGTCCGTAAATGCTTGCAAAATGAACTCCTTCAATGCAGCCACTGTGTGGGGCCTCCTCTCAAAAACCTTCTCTTTTACTACACCCCAAAAAAGGAAGTCCATAGGTGTCGGGTCAGGTGAACATGGTGGCCAGTCAATGTTACTATGTCGCCCGAACCAATGATGTGGGAAGGTGTTGTCAAGGTAGCTCCATGCTATCAAAGCCAAATTTGACAGCGAAATAATGAAATAAAGAGAAGCTGTTCTGATTTCTCCTCCAAGCTAAAACAGAAACTAGATAGAACTCGACGCCAACGGCGTCGACGGGGATGCCTCCGCCCGGTAGACTACACGCCTTATTAAGTTGTGATTTGGGGATGGACATTTGACCTCACAGTAATCGTGACCTGGTGAAATGACTTGTATTAGCCTTGGAGATATTGTGTTCACAAGGTTTTCGGACAGACATTTGACCTCACAGTGACCTTGACCTTAGACCTTTTGATCTCAAAATCTAATCAGTTCATGTTTGTCCCAAAGCGCACAAATGGTGAAAGTTTGGTGAAATTCCTTTCATTAGCCTTTGAGATATCGCGTTCACAAGGTTTCGGGACGCACGGACAGACGGACAACCCGAAAACATAATGCCTCCTGTACCTTACGGTGGCGGAGGCGTAAAAACAAAACAAAAAACAACAGTAACTCAAGGAACCTGTCACACGTCAGTATGAACGTAGGGTTAGATGGAATCATCATCATCGTTAGCCCTGAATTGTAATGTGGCCTTCTCCATTGATGTCTTTGCCATGTTTCTTCAGTGCCTCAATTGAGAACTCCATCAGTGTAGCAGCATGCGATTATTGCTTCGGGTTCAGTGTGCACCCAGTGTATCCAAATAAAAGAACAGTTCAAGGATCGACTTTGTTCAAAGCCACTTGTGAAACAAATCAAGGCTTTGAAATGAACAGTTTCCATCTTGGCTGTGGATATGACCTACCAGGCTCAATGACAGTCACTAAAAATGAACACTGTGTTACTTTCATACGGCGTGGAGGCCAGAGGTCATGCTTCACGCTGGAGACTGGACCAAGGGTGCTGGCAGCAGTCGTCAGGACACTTCACTCGTGAGTCCATCACTCTCGTTCTGTTAGTCTCAACAAGTTAAAATGTGTCCTTTTCCTGTGTGTCTCAAAGGAAGTGGTTCGACTTGCCGCAGGATCGACTAGACCAAATCCAGATGTAACACGGCGTTAGAACGTTCTCCAGACATGTAATGAAAAACAGTGGAGGGACAATTTATTTTTGACAAAGTGGCTAACGTCTTAGGGCCAGTTTCTTTTTTTTTTTCCTTCTTGTAGTGCTGAGCAGAGTGAACATTGACTGCACTGTTATTTTAGAAACACCTAAGCAGGGAGTCACTAACCCTCAACTTGCTGAAAATAGCAGGGGAACGTCGCTTCTGTTGTTCTGGCTTATTGGGCTTCGTTTAGCCTTCAAGCAAAGAAAACTGTGATCAATGTACAGTGCTGTGCAAAAGTCTTAGGCACATGTAAAGAAATGCTGTAGACCAAAAATGGCTTAAAAAGAATGAAATGAAATGTTTCACCATGAAAAAAATGCTATAAACAGTAAGGTATAATAAATGAAACAAAGTCGCAGAACCAGCCGCAGTTCTTCTGGACACTTTGACTGTCACACTCGCTTCTTAATTTGCACCAAAACCCAGCAGCCTTCATTATGCTTTCTTTTTTAATCTGAAAAGTGATGTCTTATGTAATACGCTGCTCAGATACAAACATTTTATTTTTTCTGTAACATTTAATTTTGTGACGTTTGGGACTCCAAAATGTTTTAGCACTGATTCGATAATGTAGAAGTCACAAAATTGAAATCTATAACAAAATTTGTGTGAAAAAAAAATAGGGTGCCTTAGATTTTTGCATGGGCGGCACCTCACAGCAAGAAGGTCCGGGTTCGAGCCCCGTGGCCGGCGAGGGCCTTTCTGTGCGGAGTTTGCATGTTCTCCCCGTGTCCGCGTGGGTTTCCTCCGGGTGCTGCGGTTTCCCCCACAGTCCAAAGACATGCAGGTTAGGTTAACTGGTGACTCTAAATTGACCGTAGGTGTGAATGTGAGTGTGAATGGTTGCCTGTGTCTATGGCCCTGTCCACACGGCAACGGATTCAGGTGAATTTGATAAAATTGTTTATCGTTTCGGCCTGGCGTCCACACGGCACCAACGTTTTGGGTGCCCCAAAACTAAATCTTTTGAGAACGGGTCCCAGAGTGGAAAAATCTGGCAACGGCGCTGTTGCGAAGTCGTCTGGATGAGTAGAACAGATTTGGTTACGATGACGTCACAACCACATGACTGTCAGTGCTTCACGCCGGGTAGAAGTGTAACGAACTCGATGCGAGTTGTCAACAAATCCTATAACTTGGTTCATGAAATACGCTTACAAAATATTTTCACTGTGAATATTTATTGTGAATATTTATTGGTGCAGCCCTGCGATGACCTGGCGACTTGTCCAGGGTGTACCCTGCCTTTCGCCTGTAGTCAGCTGGGATGGGCTCCAGCTTGCCTGCGACCCTGTAGAAGGATGAAGCGGCTAGAGATAATGAGATGAGATGAGATTTATTGGTGCAAAGTGAGAGAGAGAGAGAGAGAGAGAGAGAGTGAGAGAATAGCCCTTAGGGCAGAGTCTTTAGTCCAAACACTGTGGAAGCAGTACCAAACCGCGCACCACCCGTGCGCTTTCCAAAAACAATCCCGCCAGCAAACATAGGAAAAAAAAAGGAGCGATCTCACCTCTTCAGATGTTGGTTTAAGTCCGACAATACATTTTTCAAAAAGGGCGTAGAAGAACAAAGTAATCCATCAACGTGTAGCATTCAATTTATTCCGGACCATTAAAGAATTCTGGAGGATATCAGAATGTTGGCGTACCGGCTTCCATCTACCCCCATTCATTCCTCTTTCCGCGTCTTTCGTTTTACGCTACTGATTAATAATCAAAACTTTATGTGGCTAATGCTACAGAAGAAGGGGTTTATGCGCATGCGTCTACTTCTATTGTTCTGGTGTCTCCGATGGGACCGTCTTACAGCGCACGTAGAGGTGTGGCATGTGTATTGCATCGTTTTCAGCAAGCGTTGCATTGCCATATGAACCTGAAATTTTACTGATCCGTTGCCCATGTGGACGCGATATTTAAAAAAAAAAAAAAATCTCATTGCCGTTGTCGTGTGGATGTAGCCTATGTGTCAGCCCTGTGATGACCTGGCAACTTGTCCAGGGTGTACCCCGCCTTTCGCCCGTAGTCAGCTGGGATAGGCTCCAGCTTGCCTGCGACCCTGTAGAACAGGATAAAGCGGCTAGAGATAATGAGATGAGATATTTGAGGCCAATTTGAGTGCCGGTCCCAAGCCGGGATAGATTAGGAAGGGTTGTGTCAAGAAGGGCATCCGGTGTTAAACCTATGCCAAATCAAATATGCAGATAATCCACTGTGGTGACCCTTAACGGGAGCAGCTGAAAGAAGAAGAAGATGATATTTGAGACCAATATCAAAATAAAATTCTATGAAAGTTATGCAACATCTTGGATATTTTTTAATTTAAATTGTACTTCCGGGTCATTTCGGCAACATGAAAACTGGAAGGCCTGTAGTGGACGCTAAACGCACGTAAATGATATTGACACACATCTTACATTTTTTTAAAAATGGCGTGTCCGCACTTCTAGATAGTTTACGCAACTTCACAGTTTGTAAGCATTCGAGTTTCCTATTGATTTACTGGCACAATCCATAATATGTTAAAAAATTTGTGCTGCATTATCAGCACTTGTGGTATCTCGACTGTGTGACCAATCACGTCATCTCTTGCACTGCTGTCACAGTATGCAGAAGTCACTGCGGTTACGCCTCTGTGTTACTGTAGGTTGAATGCCGTGAAAATGTACAAAAAAAAACAACTCTACAAAATTAGTTTAATGTCTTTTTCATATTTGAAGCCAATCTCCAACTTCTATGAACCTCTCCCATGTTAGGACTGGGACTGTTTTGGCCTCTAGAGGCCGCTGTTATTTCCTTTGTTTGGTCATGTTTGTTTTGGCCTCTAGAGGTCACCACTGTGTTCTGTGTTTTGTGTTTGTCTTATTGCCTGTTTCCTGCCCCACCCTGTCCTTAATTAGTTTGTGTATTTATACCCCTGAGTTCAGTCCTCTTGTCACGGAGTCTTTGTGCTGTTATGTTTAGCTCCAGTTACCTCTGTACCGTGTTCCTTGCCTTTGTCTTTTTGGTTTTGCACTTTGCTTTTCTTTTTGGACTTAGTATTTACTGTTTTTTGGATCTTCTGAGCATTGGTATTTTTGCCTTTTCTTTTCTGTTTTTTTTGGCTTTTGTTTTGACTTTGCACCTTTGGATATTTTTATTTTTGTTATCTTCTGAGCTTTTGGATTTTCTTTTTGTTCTTTTTCCATCGGATTGTAAATATTGTACGTAGTGTAAATAAACTGTTTTTTGATACTCTACTTTCGCCTCACGCCTCTGCACTTGAGTCATCCCCCTGGTGGCCTAGTGGGGGTTTGCTGGATTATTGCACCAGCGACCTGGGTTCGAGTCCCAGCAAAACCCTAACATCCCACTCATGTGTGTTGTCCATTGCTGTGGCTTCCATGTTGCCAAACTGATCCAGAAGTACACTGACCTAAAGGAAAACCTCTGCAAGATCTCAAAAAAAGCACTGTTTGTTTTTGTTTTTTAACCTTCCCCTCCTTCTTCACGTCCCCCGGAGCGCCGTATTTAGAAGAGTAGGGGAGGGAGTACCGGTAATAATGTTTCCAGATGTGTAGTCGGGAGCTGCTTGCCGGCAGCAGCAATCCCAGAACTCGGCTGGAGGTGTAATTTTTAGTCGATTCTGCAGTTAACAAGGAAAACAATTCAGTATAAGTCTCTTACAGGTTGGTTGTGTAATGTCCACACGGTCAACATTTTTAATCCATATCTGCTGTTGCAAATGTTTGAACGTGTTTGACTGCTACCAGCCCAGCAAAGCTTTTATGGTATTTTATCACTTTCTAATCACCATTAACATTATTGGTACTCCTTTTTTCTCTTTTTCCAAAAACAGCAGGTGCCATTTTTGGCTGTTTTTTTTTTTATGAACATTTTCTGTGGTAGTTCTGATAAACACTGGTAACTGATTGATTAAAGGAATTTTCCCTGACACCCAGTTATTTTTGTTTAGTGGACCAAAAGCTACTGAATTCGAATCACAGACTTCCAGTTTTATTCGTTTTTTTTAATAGAACAATTGATGAATTTAGTGGCCCTAAATTCTCCGCTATTTTTTCCTGCTTCACCATGACCCAATTCAAGATACTACAGTACATCATGCATGACGTGGTGGGCTTTCCCCGTTCACGCAAGGCATTGTGGGATACAAATTTGAAACCGGAGAGAAAAATGGAGGACGTGAGCGTGCGAATGAAACGCGAAAGACCGGCTACAGTAACGGAAAGAAAGCGAGAAGAAAAGGCGCTATGGGTTGTTTTACAATCGGGGTACGCAAGCTAAAAATCACATTTAACACTTATTATCTTCAATATCAAAAGGCTTGACTAAATAAACTTGGTTGTTTATTGTAGCCCTGTGATCGCTCTATTTACCATGCAAAAAAAAAAAAAAATTGGTGATAACGTTATTTTTGGTGAATGTATGGCCATATATGTCATATTTAGCAAAATTACTCGTGTCATTTAGAAAAAGTGCTTTTTTGACCACAGGTAGCTCCAAAAGGGATGCACTTAAATTATTCTTTATACCATAAAACACGTATTTGGTTCCATATCATTGGAAACATAGTTAAGTTTTAATGTTGAATGCCAGTAAGTTTTCAGACTATTTTGATCAAATTAGTATGCAATTGTGTCAAAAAAATGTCCTCTCCGAGACAGCTAATTTTCAATATAAAATAACATATCTAAAATGATTATTTTCATCCTAAAATGTGGTCAAGATATCGGGACATAAATATTAGAGACAACTAACACAAAGCTTACAGCCTTATATTTAAAAGCACTATGGAAGTAGTGGATTCTGAATTGTCAAAATAAAAAATGTCCTCTCCGAGAATCACTTCATTTGTTTCTCCCAGCCCTGCTTAAAGCTACACTTAATCTTGTTATAATACAAATTATTACACATGCCTATCTGTTCTTTAACTTGTCCTTCACTTAAAAACTGGTACAAGAACCAGTTGGAATCAATTTGAATTTTGGACCCCTGTGACACAAACTTTGTACCCTGATTGTAAGGGCCTCTGCATGCTCTTGCGACAAGGCTTTCGCAGATAGCTTTTCGCAGACAGTTGTAATTTATCGTTGAGCGGGGAGTAATAGGCGTGCGCGATGTTATTCACCGCCACAACGCAAGGGGGCGCGAAGTCGCAAAATCGCTAGGAGTAGTTGGTGGGTGTGGTTAGTGGAGTGTTTATCCTCCGGTTACTTATAATGACTAGAACTGGAGTCGTATAGATGTACGTACTTCCTCACTTCCTCGATCAACCGCTCTTCGTGCTGCTCCATCTTCGCTCGTGTTTTTAAAAATGGCGGTAGTGAAAACAAACCAAACCGGGAAAGTAGGGAAGCGGAAGTGCGTGTACAGCGGATGTAGAGTGGACCAGTCAGAGCCCTCTTGTCTGCGACGCTGTCTGCGAGGCTTCTGCGGTGGTCACAATTTTTGGGAGGTGTGCGCAGAGCGTCTGCGAAGGTGGGGGGGCTACGCAGATGCCATCTGCGACGCCATCTGCGAGGACTGGGTTGTCAGCATGAATTGGCCTTAAAACAACCCTTATGTTATATACGAAGGAAAGGAAACGCAGGACCGAACTAATAAATATCGGCGCTCAGCGGTGTGATCAGCTGTTCGTTTAGCGACAGATTGATGGAACTGTCAGTGCACGCTCAAAGGTAAACCTGCGCATGCGCATACGGACTTCCTCTGTCTGCTTGACTGCGCGAAGCGAGCGATTTCATGCACATTATTTGCTTTAATCCCTTCAAATTAAACAACTTCCCAGCCACAGAATGGCCTGATATTTTGTGAGATATTACAGAAATAAACATATATCACATTGAGCAAATTTCAGAGGGAACTAAATTTCACCGATTTTATGAAATCGAAAGGCCGTCTCGCTTTAATCATATACTTCTTTAACATGAAAACAAGTCCAGTGTTTTCAAACACGTGAGA
Source organism: Neoarius graeffei (assembly GCF_027579695.1). Taxonomy (NCBI): domain Eukaryota; kingdom Metazoa; phylum Chordata; class Actinopteri; order Siluriformes; family Ariidae; genus Neoarius; species Neoarius graeffei. The sequence goes on along the minus strand of NC_083596.1, from coordinate 19,123,325 downwards.
AGAATTGGAGGGGGCGGGGCTTCCAGCCAGTGTCTGATCAGATCGGAGTGCTTAAATCATTCCAGATTAGTACGTCGTTTGGCTCGTCTCCCGTTTTATCGGAGAGAGAAAAAGGTTAATGTATTTTTGAGTGTGTACTAGCGTTCTCCTGGCGTTTACAGCTTGTGGAGCTCCGTTGGCCGATCTAGTTATCTAATATAATCAGAGTAAATGTCACTGGATATCATGGCAGTGTAAAATCAGCGTAGAGACATTTATATAACACGAGCGTATTACATAATGCTTTTTGCTTCTGGCACCAAAACAAGAGAAAAATCTACAAAATCTCCAAAGGATCATCTATGTGGAACACTTGCTTTTTGTAACAGGGAATATTTTATACTCAGGAAATTCAGCTACTCATCCCTGAAGTGCAAATGAGTGCCACTAATCTAAAAAAAAATGCTCAGTACTTAATATAACAAGCTAGTGACTCGTAAACTGACCCCGGTTTAAGACCCTGTTTACGTCTGTGCTTGGATGGTAATAGTCAAAATTGTAAGCTGTTTAAAATGAAAATGTCCAGTGGTTTTTAGTCACCACATCTCCTGCTGAATTATTGAAATGAATGGCGCTGGCAGGAGCACAATTAGAAACAAGAATAATGTTTGCAGTAGGCCCGATCTTGAGTGTCGGACTTTGTTCCCCCTCGTCCCCTACCCCTCACTGTGACCAGGCTGCTCAGAAGTAACCAGCCGCCAGCAGCCGTGGGCTGACAGAACGAGCTTCTAATCCTATCGGCAGGCCAGGAGCTGATAAATGGCTGCGGATGCAGGTCAGGCATTCGTGGGACACTAAGCCCTGCTCCAGCAGCTCGTCTGTAATTCAGCTCGAGCCTCAGGCACATTGCCCCGACTGTGTCATTACCTATGCAAAGCAATCTTCAGATTTTAATCTCAGGTAAATTAAACATTTAAACAAAGTTGGATTTCAGCGAGCAGAACCCCAAGGCATGCATTACTATGAAAATAAAGCCTGGATGAATAATGTACCAGCGTGAGGAAAAATGTCTCTGAAAGAAAGAGAAGGTCTTATTATAGAAAGTGCACCTTTTGAGCTATAACATTCTCAGTACTATTAAAGGCATGGATAATTATTACGTACGTCTAATAACCTGTACTTTATAACCATCAGGAGTTGTAGATAAATATAGTCTGCTGCACTGCCAGCTTTTCAAATCAGGAAGTCCAGGCACTTGAAGCTCATCTTTAAGGAAAAAAAAATATTTTAACTGGTGTTTCTTTTGTCATTCCAGTCTTTTGAGACGTCTCACATTCTTTATGTAGTGTTTAGTTTAGTTTAGTTTATTGTAATTTGTCACAGAAAATATATACAAAATAACATATAAAAAAACAACAACAATGGTTAAACATGACCGGAGAGACGAACAGGGCAGAGCCCCAATTGCAACGTATCCCCTAAGCTCAAAAAATATATGTATTAATGCTGTCAAAAATGTCGCGTTATTAACGCGTTAACTTGACTCAATTTTAACGGCGATAATTTTTTTATCGCGAGATTAACGCTCTGTGACATGATGCCACGCCCCGCACAGCCAGAGTCCTCTGCCCTCCCCCGAAGAGCCACGGTGCTCGGCTTAGGTTTCGTTTTCCCATCGGCGGCTCCAGCCCCACTTTGCAGTGGCTGTGACAAGACGTGTTATGCTCTGCAATAAAAAAAAAAAAAACATTGGTACAACCAGTGTTCGAACTATGCCGATATTTTCGGGGGGTCCCTTTATTCCCTTGGGGGGGGGTGCTTGCGCTTGTCTCAGAGCGCGGCTCTCCATCGCGCGCTCACTTCGGATATGCAAATGCTTCCCGTTACACACGATTGCTATGTCAATAAACATCATTTTGACAATATTTTAGAGACCCCCCCAACATTTCCCAAATCATGTTTTCAAGGGATCTCATGTCTGTTTCAGGGGATCTCGGATCCCCCGAGTACCCCCGTAGCTTGAACGGTGAGCAAGCCCATTCACTTTTTTATGCTGATAAGAGAATTACAATGGTTTTTCATGTGACAAAAATGTGCGATTAAATTGCGATTAATCGCGAGTTAACTATGACAGTCGCGACATTAATCGCGATTAAATATTTTAATCGCTTGACAGCACTAATATATATATATATATATATATATATATATAAAAAGAAAAAAGGGGGGAATTCATACAAAAATTAGAATTTGATTTACATATTAAATTAAGAAAAAAAATATACATAATAATTGACAAATCATGGTGGGCTATAGGTTTGTAATAAACCTCTAAAGTGGCCATTTAAATGGATTCTAAACCACAAGAGATCCTGGCTAGACTTAAGTATATTAGGTAAGCTGTTCCACAACTTAACAATCCTAGGAAAATAACTGTTACAATAATATTCCTGATTGTGCCTAGAGATTAGGTCAAAGTTGGCTTGATGAAAATTACGAGTATTATAACGCCGAGTGGCAGTTTGAATGAAACGTCCAAAATTACTAGTAACAGTTCCAGTTTTATACTTAAACAAGAGAACTAAATCATGCGTTTGTCTACGAAAATCAAGAGGCAGTAAATTACTTTATTATTATAAATTAGTGTGTGTGTGTTTTCTTATAGCTTCTACCTTAAAATTGGTTGTGTATGAAAAACTAATGCTTCTTGATGTTTCCTACAGATAACAGGGTGCATTTTTATCCCCCGCTGGCCAAGAGGCCCGAAGGGGGATTATGTCGTGGCGATTTCCGTCCGTCCGTCTGTCCGTCCTGGGAAGGGTACTCACCTTCTGAAATCAACTCCTCTCACAATTTTTGGAGGAATTTCACGAAACTTGGCAGAATTCTTTGTTATATGTCAATAACACGCATATTGCAATTTCGTCCAATTCAGTCGCATTTTACCCGAGTTACAGCCCTTGATTAACAAAATTATAATTTGACAATTTCATGAGTGTGTGTTTTCCTTCTGAAATCAACTCCTCTCACAATGTTTGGAGGAATTTCACGGAACTTGGCAAAAGGCCTTGTTATATGTCATTAGTACGCATATTGTTAGTTTGTTCAATTCGGTCGCATTTTACCAGAGTTACAGCCCTTGATTAACAACCTTGTACTTTGACAATTTCATGAAGGTGCGCTCGCCTTCCGACATCAACTCCTCTCACAATTTTTGGACAAATTTCTCGAAGCTTGGCAAAAGGCCTTGTTATATGTCAGTAATACGCATATTGCGATTTAAATTCGTTCGTGAAAATTTTCCCAGAGTTTTGACCCTTGATTAAATAACTTGTACTTTGACAATTTCATGAAGGTGTATGTTCTTCTGAAATCAACTCCTCTAACAATTTGTGGAGGAATTTCACCAAACTTGGCAAAAGGCTTTGTTATATGCATATTGAAATGTTTACTTTGGACAAATTTTCCCAGAGTTATGCCCTTGATTATTAACAAACTTGTACTTTGGCAGTTTCATCAAGGTGTGCCTGCTTTCTGAAATCAACTTCCCTCACAATTTTTGGAGGAATTTCAAGTAATTTGGCAAAAAGTTTTTATCCCCTGCTGGCCAAAAGGCCTGAAGGGAGATTATGTCGTGGCGATGTCTGTCCGTCCGTCCCGGGAAGGGTACTCACTTTCTGAAATCGACTCTTCTCACAATTTTTGGAGGAATTTCACAAAACTCGACAGGATTCTTTGTTATATATCGGTAATACGCATGTTGCAATTTTGTTCAATTCAGTCGCATTTTACCAGAGTTATGGCAGAGTTGCCAGCGGGGGATATTGTGCTCTCAGAGCACTCTTGTCTAATTTGGCTCTGTTGCGCTTCACTCGTCATCATCATCACTTGTTTTTCCAGTGTTATTTTTCATTTATTTTTGTCATAGTAATCACCACATGTTAATCCTAGCATTATTTCTCCTTCCTGCTTTACAGCGACGTGGATGATTTGGCACGCCTAATGCTTACAGTGTTTGTGTGTCAGAGTGCAGCCTGTTGCACTGAGCAGCTTTTGTTGAAAGTAGGAACCAGTTCAGTGTTTCCCCAAGAAAATGTTTGAAGGTGCGGTGGCAAGACCTGCGCTCAGACGTCCCACCCCAGTACGAGGATAAAAACAGCCAACAGCACAGAAGGCTATACATAGATGAATCCATCGGTCATGACTTTAGCCCACAACATGCCAGCACATAACTGCGCAGAATAAAATGCTAAAACAGCCAACAGTACACAACAAAAGCACCTCGGTAGTAGGCTAACTCAACTTAAACAACTTGCTTGTATCAGTACCAATGCAGTATAGAAACATTGAAAACAGAGGAAGCAGTGCACTCGGCGGTGCTAATAGAAGTAACCAATGACTTACCCTTAAAACTTCCCAAAGGCCTGCCTGCGTCTGTCATTGGCCTGCACGAACTCCTTTGCGATGGCTGTCATGTCAGTTTGTTCCAGAATGCCACGGTGAATATGGCAGTTCATCAAGTCATTCAGTCTCTTTTGTGTCATTGTGGATCGGAGGTATGATTTCAGTCGACGAAGTGTGGAAAACGAACGCTCTGCTGATGCCGAGGGCACGAAGGCCAAAAGCCAGGGCACCGAGGCCATAAAATAAAACAATGAGTTTAAGTTCATGTCTATAATGAATTTAATTTAAGGACTAATGACTCTTCTGAGGAAGATTGGAGTCCCGGTCAAAACTATCAAGCAGGTAAAGAAACATCTACAATATTATGTCTGAAGATAAGAAAATATTGAATACATCTAAACTAGGGCTGTAACGATACACCCAACTCACGATTCGATTCGTATCGCGATTTTTGACCCACGATTCGATACGCCCACGATTTAAAAAAAAAATTTTTTTTTAAATAGTAAATTTGACTTATTAACATTTACTTACTTACATTAACTATTCAATAACAAATAATTCAGACCACTGCAGAGAATGAGTAATATGTATGCAAAAATGAACAAATGTATATCCAAAGATTGTTTTATTTCTCAAAATAATACTGTTGAGCCAGAAGCTCTGTTTTTTTCGGTTCTGAAAAAGTCATTTTTCCAAATCGTGTAAATCCGTTAAGATTTTTTTTTGGGGGGGTGGCTCTCTCACTGTCTCACTCTCATAGGGCCAATGATTTTCTGTGATCGCGGAAAACAGATGGAAATTACGGAATTTTTATAGTGAAACATTGCTTGCGTGTCAAAATGTAACTGCCGCAGAAGGCTTCCGCCCAAGCAGACATGCCTTCAGTGTTGCCAGATATTGCTAACGTTTTCCACCCCAAAATATGTTCAAAACCAGCCAAAAAGCACCTAAACCTGCCCAATCTGGCAACACTGTATGCCTTTCCGGTCAAGTGATTGTGATTGGCTTGTGGCACACCTAGCCAGCCAATGAGCTGCTTGTTTACAGATTCGCTCCCCGCGTCGCAACCAGAATGGCGACCGCTTAAAAGAAATGAATGCTCTGCCAGTGGCGGGTGTGGACGTTGCGTGACTCGCAGAAGATTGTCGCAGGTCGGCGAAAAAACGACTTACTAATAGATATTAAAAAAAAAGTAATTTAAGTAAGTTTAAAATGTAATTTAAATAAAAAGTAAAGTATTCATAAATTGAAGTTTGGAAGCGCCTCTGTTTTTGGGCTGAGGAGAAGTTTGAAAGGGTGTACTGCGATTCTGCCTTCTTGTATCGCAATACGGATCGTGGCTCTGCGTATCGCGATTTCGATTTCGATACGCATATCGCTACAGCCCTAATCTGAACTTATCAATCCATCACTCACTTCAAAAATTGTAAAACTTATTAAACCTATATCCTCCCATAATTTTTGTTCAATTGACACCAAATGTGCAAGAGCATCTTCAGACTGTACTACTACGCAGATTTTTGATTCATCAAAATTGAGCCTGGAGTACATCAAAATGTTTGACTGTAAATGGAACATATACTAGCATGCAGGCTACTGATTAACCCATAAGAGCCCAGACCGATTTCTCAATCAAGGAAAATTATTGAGGAAATAAAATGAACTAAATAGACGACAAAGAAAACATTTCTGACCTTTTATTTTTTAAAATAGCACTTTCATGTCTCAAGATCTGAAATATTAAATTGCAAATTTGCAGAACACTGCAACACTATTACACTGTTAACCCCAAAGTTCATTCTATGCAAACAGTTTGAGTAAATACCACTTTTAAAGATTCGTTTTATTGCATTACTTAAACAGTATGAGTATATGAAGAGTATATGAGACAGTCATTGGGTGTACTCATTTCTGTAATTTAAACAAAATTAAACTATCCTGTTTTACCTCAGGCCACAGTGCTGCCCTGTTGTGATCGGCTCAAAACTCAAGACAAGTTGAGTTGACGGCTACAGAGGAAGTTGCGACATTTTCTAATTTACACAGAGCAATTTAAGGTCTTTGCACTTTTGACAGCAAGCTAATTAGCATGTTAGCGGCTACAGTCGGTACTCTGCACGTTAAAAGTGGGTCAACGTTGTAACGACATAACGCTACTGTACAAGCAATGCTTATTTAAAGGCAACAAACTTAAGCCCTATATGTTGAAATTCCTCTCTTATTCGTTCGTTAATTTATCACACAGTCTTACCTCAGTCAACTTCTTCCCTCCTTCTGTGAAAATTCAACGTCTCAGACGCGGACACAAGTGGGCGGGAGATGCGTTTGATTAAGTCTTTTGATTGGCTGGTGATAGATTGGTGGGCGGGGGATGCGTTTGATTAAGTCTCCTGATCGGCAGGTGATAGATTGGCATCATTATAGCGCGTAGGAGTGGTTCATGCCAGGCTCGAGTCCGCTAAACATAAAAAAATATTGGAATTCCTGAAGGTGCGGCGGCAAAAATCAAGGTGCGGCGGCCCGCCACAGCCAATTGTACATAGCGGAAACCCTGCAGTTAAAATTGAGCACACTTGGCAGTGGTATGACACTGAAATTTGCACTCCACCGGGCTTCATTAGGCTATGCATTATCATCTTCTTAGTGTTCTGCTTTTGGGCAGATCCTCGTGCAGATCCTTCTGCCCTTCTCTATCCTCAGCCATTCTTTTTAATTCTCCATACAGTCTTCCTCCTCTCAAGTTGCCCATTAGTGTAGCTCTTCTTCCTCTTCCACCGACTAGTGGCCTAGTGGTAGCGTGTCTGCCGTGAGATCGTGAGTTCTATTCACGGTCGGGTCATACCAAAGACCATAATAAAAATGGCACCTACTACCATCTGGCAAGGCACGCTGCAATAAAGATGTGCATGGGGAGTTAAACTCTCGTGGTTTCCAGAGGACTAGCCCCCCACTGTAACCCTAGCTATGTAATAGGCGAGAGGCCGAGGGCTACGGAAACGGAGATCGGCGCCGCCCGATGCGCCACCATCAGAGTGGAGCCTGGTTAGTACTTGAGTGGGAGACTGCCCAGGAATACCAGGTACTGTAAGGCGTGGGAAGGACTTTGACTTTTTTTTTCTTCCTCTTCCCCTTAACACTATGTATATGGCCAAAAGTACATGGACACATGACCATTACACCCATATGTGGGTCTTCCCCATTCTTCTGCCGCAAAGTTAGAAGAACACAATTGTCTGGAATGTCTTTGTATCCTGGAGCATTACAGTTTCCCTTCAGTGGAACTAAAAGGCCCAAACCTGTTCCAGTATGATGATGCTCCTGTGCGCAAAGCGAGCTCCATGAAGATATGATTTACCAAAGTTGAAGTGGAAGAACTCGAGTGTTCTGCACCAAGCCTTGACCTCAACCCCACTGAATAACTTTGAGATGAACTGGAACACTGACTGCACCCCAGGCCTCCTCACTCAACATCAGTTCCTGAGCTCACTAATGCTCTTGTGGCTGAATGAACAGCCACACTCAAATCTAGTGGAAAGCCTTTTCAGAAGAGTGGAGGTCATTATAACAGCAAAGGGGGAATAAATCTGGAATGAAATGTTCAGAAAACATACTGTATACGAGTGTGATGGTTTGATGTCCATATAGTGTGTGGGGACACCTGGTTGAGGTCAGGGCTCTGTCAAATCTTGGCAAACCATGTCTTCATGGAGCTCACTTTATGCACAGGAGCATTGTCGCACACATTCTGTACAATTGTGTGCTTCCAACTTTGTGGCAGCAGTTTGGGGAAGGCGTTCATATGGGTGTGATGGCCAGGTGTCTGCATACTTTTGGCCATGTAGTGTCGTTTACTTTTCCGGGATTAGAAACTGATAGCCCTGGTGCCCCCGGACTACCAATTTGTCTTGAGTTTTATGTCAGGTTGGGGAATATTACATCGTTTTGTGTCAGTGAGCATCTGATGAAGTGCACCCGGTGTGTCGAGGTCGCTGGTGATGACTGACTGCCTGTTCATGCTAAAACATTTTTCTTCATACACGGCCCATGCTGAGAGCCAGATGGTTCTTTAGATCTCCAGTGATCCATGCTGGAACTTCCCAACTCTTCAAACTCGTCTTCTGTCAGGCATGACTTTAGGCATGACTTTTGCCCTCGCTCATGTCCATCAATACTGTCACATGGCCGTGCACGGACACGTAAAAAAAAAAAAAAAAACAATGTTTTTCTCCATGACCTTCTGACAAAGTGATTAATGGAGGAGGTACTCTGGAGGATGTTGCTGCTATCCAGTTATTACGAAACATATTTCTTGCTGTAGAGGTCTTTCTGCTTCACCTCGTGAAAACAAGTGGTTTATTGTTTGAGGTGAAATCTCATCTCATTATCTGTAGCCGCTTTATCCTGTTCTACAGGGTCGCAGGCAAGCTGGAGCCTATCCCAGCTGACTACGGGCGAAAGGCGGGGTACACCCTGGACAAGTCGCCAGGTCATCACAGGGCTGACACATAGACACAGACGACCATTCACACTCACACTCACACCTACGGTCAATTTAGAGTCACCAGTTAACCTAACCTGCATGTCTTTGGGGGAAACCGGAGCACCCGGAGGAAACCCATGCGGACACGGGGAGAACATGCAAACTCCGCACAGAAAGGCCCTCGCCGGCCACAGGGCTCGAACCCGGACCTTCTTGCTGCGAGGCGACAGCGCTAACTACTACACCACCGTGCCGCCCGAGGTGAAATCATGAAGACAGAAAAAAAAAAAGAGTGAAAATAATTTCAGCTAGAACAGCAATGTTCCAAAAGTAAATAAGTGTGAAATAACTTTCATAAGATGATTAAGTACAAGCAGACAGAAAACATGACATGGAGAATGTTTTTGAGTATCTTCATTTCAGGAGTCCTTGATATTGTAATACGAGCATTTATTTATTTATTTAGGTCTGACGCATAGTTGCACTTCAGCCCATTTTATAAAAGAGATCTTGTGAGTACCTGATAGCAGCTGCATTTTTCGAACCTGTGAGCAGATAAGTCATTCAGCACTCATCACTGCTATATATTTGTTTGACATGCTGGTTTTAGTTTGTGAATTCAGAACTGGAAATCACCTTGGAACACGTTTCTGTTTAATTCAACCCAGCCTCGGTTCCCCTCCACATTTATCCATGGACCGGATCATTTTTAATTAGATTGTGGTTGGAGAGAACGAGGCCATTCCTCTGCTCAAAAGCATAATGACAGACCTGATCAATAACATTGAGATATGGATGCTCTCCCTGTCTCTGGACCGTTTTTTCTTTTTCTTTTTTTTTCTTTTTTTGCTGCACTCAATTACATTTCATTTCCTAGACCTGCTGAAAGCCCTTGGCTGGTGGAAGTCTTCGTGTTCTAGTCCTGACACAGTGATGGGACCTGACAACGTGCTCAAACGTCACCTTTCTTTGTTACTCATCCAGAAAACCTTACCAAGTGTACTCCTTAGGTCCATCCATCATAAGCGAGTTGGCATCGTTTAAGCCCCAGTCATGTGACCCTCCAAGGTCTGTTCTTGTTCAGAGTGAGAAAATGAATGGCTTGAGATTGCATACATTAGATTTTAGTGTTTATGGGTAGTTGGGTTGTTAGTGTCGTCGTTTCATGGTGTATTATCTGACGCTTACTGTACCTCACCATTAACTTTTAACCCAGAGCTAAACTACATTTCCATTGATTATGTATTCTTTTTACTCAGTGAAGATCTTTAGCCTACTTCAGTGTTTTTCCTTCCTTTTGTGTTTGGCTGCACCTCCCCAAAATTTCACAACCGCCGCCCTCTGGACTAACTCATACTACAGCAACCGCCGTTTCTCTACATAGAGGACGCAGAGGCACTGAAAACCCTTTAGCTGTGTAATCCACTACTGTTTTAAAGGAAAAGAAAGCACATGGTTAAAATACAGTTATGAAGATAGATTATGATGTACACTAACGATTCATGCGAATAATTGAAAATAAGGAGCTCACACAACTAAGATATCTATCTCCGAAAGTCAGTTTCTATGCAGAATTCCCCCATCATCGACGATTTCATAAATGCCGCTACGGAAAATATTGTAACCAATCAGAAAAATCCCCCTTGATCGTTTGCGGCAATGCTCTGACGTCACTTGGGCACAGCACATCGAAGCTCCGGATGGCGAGTAAGACTTTTATATCCCCGTACAAGTAGTGCTGCCGTGACAGCCTCATTCTGCAGACTGTCACCTTCCTAGACCATACATGTCAACTCCTTTGGGCGTCCACCTGTAGTATCAGAGGAAGAAATCCATAAAATCAACATAAAATCCTTATAGCCTTCGAATCGCACCAAACTTAATAAATAAATAAGTAAATATAACTTGCCTGAGAACTTCGTCCAGCATGTCGAAAATCGCCTCGCCCGTGCCGATATTGCGCACGGGCATGTCTATGATTCTTGACTTCGCCCCTCTGCTTATGTCGAAGATCCGCACCAAAACGGCCAGTCGCTTGTCCGTCTTTTTGTCATTGGATTCGTCGATCATCAAGGAAAATGGCGACGTCCGGCAGTGCTGGATGATCGGTAGTGTAGCTTCGGGGGCCAAGCTCTTTTTGATTATTTGCGTTGTTTCGGTGCGCCTACAGCTGATAGATTTCGCAATCGTACTGTCCGTGCAAAGTCGCGGCAACAGGTCTGTCAGGTGGTCCGCAACGGCTAGCGGCAAATTGTGCTGAGCAATAAAATTACAGATCGTAACTTCTGCTCTTATTACACTTGTTGGTTGATCATCGGTCTTAGGCTTTGCAAACATCGTCATTTGCGGCTGATTCTGTTTCTGGTGCAAATTTCGCTGATGTAGTTTGGACCTCGTGTGTTCCCTCACGTCGTAAACTCCAGACGCCGCAACTTTTATATCTCGCACACAAACTGTGCAGTGCGCGTACTCCTCATTTTTCGCCTGAACAATGACACCATTAAATGTCTCCTTCCATTCAGGAAGATACCGCCCGCCGTATCTCATTTTCTTTCTCGGTGTTCCCATTCTTTCACTCAGCAGACGCTATTCAAAATCTCTCAGGTGTAAACAATGAGAAAATCGTTCGAACAATGACCGTTTGGCGCGTTTAAATGCAGATCGTGCGCATGACCGGAACGAGCGAAGTCTCGCAGTCGCGATACTGCACGAAGCTTGAGGAATAAACATCCGGTTTTACATAGTCTGGGTTATCTGCCCCTGCATACATGCTGTTCTTTGTCTATAAATCGAGCTTTTGTATGTTTTTGTGACGATCAGCTGACGATGTTCACGTAAGATACGCAAAATAAATTTAGGTCAGAAAATACTGAAAATCCGTAAGACTTTGTTTATACGCCCGTACGCCCTTGAAATGAGCTAAAATCCGTGTAATTTCCGGACAATCCGCATAGGTTGACATGTATGCTAGACTACCTACAAACAGATCTGCATACAATCTGACCTACCTAAATCTGTCGAAGAGGCAAGTACGCGAGTTTTCACACATTCCTGGCAGCAAAAGCACTCGTTAGCATGCTTCAGCCATGTGTGATCACAATGTTTGCACGAACACCATTGCGTGTTGCCCATCCGTTGTTCCTCCTCAGCTTCAGGACCTAAATAGCTGGCTTCCTGTTCTGATTCTTCTTGAGAATCACCTTCCTCAACTCTTAGCTCAAACTGATAGGGTTCTAGGCCAGCAGAATCTGCAATGAATTCGTACTCGCTGCCTTCCGAGTCATTTTCCGCCATCCTGTCTGCAGAAGTTGATTACCACTTAATGCTTTGCCCCTTCAGTACTGAAGAGCGACACTCAGCCTTGCACCCAAGTGACGTCACGTATCGCCTTTCCAACAGGCTGCTTGGCAGCCTACTGGTGGCGTTAGAGCAGCGATACAGAAACGTTCACAACTTTCTCATAAATCGTCAACTCATTATTGACTTCAGGAAATACCAAAGAGACTATGTCCCTATAACCATCAAGGGAGAGGACGTGGAGAGAGTCACCAGCTTTAAGTTTCTAGGCACCTACATCAACGAGGACCTCACATGGTCAAACAACTCTTCTGCTCTGGTCAAAAAAGCTCAACGAAGGCTCTACTTTTTACGGTCACTGAAGAAGAACAAACTGCCTGCAGAGCTTCTCAGTACCTGTTATCACTGTTCCATTGAGAGTGTCCTCACATACTGTCTTACGGCTTGGTATGGGAACTGCACAGAGGCGGACCGTGAGAGTCTTCAGAGAGTCATTAAAACTGCAGGAAAGATCATTGGTCTCACCTTGCCCTCTCTTGAGGACATCTTAAGGATCTGCTGTCTCCGCAGAGCTCACAGCATCGTGGAAGATGTGACGCACCCCTGCCGTTACCTCTTCTCTCCGTTACCTTCCGGAAGGCGCTACAGAGCACTCAAAGCTTGCACCTCCAGACTCAGGAATAGTTTCTTTCCAAGAGCCATAACAGAACTGAACAAGATAAAACACTGTCCAAATTGAACTGGAACATTCGGTTTTGTCCTCAAGTGCAGTAATGTCTTGTTTTATCCTCGAGTGTAGTACTCAAGTGCAATAATGACCTGTGCAATATTTAATCTATACTTCATGCCGCTTTTAACCTTACATATTTAATGAAGAGGACGTCTGTATAGAGGGCGGCATGGTGGTGTAGTGGTTAGCACTGTTGCCTCACAGCAAGAAGGTTCTGGGTTCAAGCCCAGCAGCCGACAAGGGCCTTTCTGTGTGGGGTTTGCATGTTCTCCCCGTGTCTGCGTGGGTTTCCTCCGGGTGCTCCGGTTTCCCCCACAGTCCAAAGACATGCAGGTTAGGTTAACTGGTGACTCTAAATTGACCGTAAATGTGAGTGTGAATGGTTGTTTGTCTCTGTGTTACCCCTGCAATGACCTGGTGCCTTGTCCAGGGTGTACCCCACCTCTCGGCCATAGTCAGCTTGTCCGCGACCCTGTAGAACAGGATAAGCGGCTACAGATGATGGATGGATGGATGGATGGACGTCTGTATAGGTGAATGTTTTCTTATCTTTTTATATCTTTATATTTTTTACAATTTATTTTGAAGTTTATTTATTTTATTCACGGACATAGGAGCAGCAATTTCGTTGTACAATTGTGCAATGACAGTAAAGTCTATTCTATTCTATTCTATTCTATTCTATTCTATTCTAAACATGCCTGAAACTTTTCTTACAGGCTCTCAATATTACAAGCTACCAACCCATGCATGTATTTACGTTACATTTTCCATTCCTTCAAACACATTGCACTGCTACATCTGCTGTTGCTCCGAGAACGCTGCACATAGCAGAGAAATTAAGTTTTTAATTTTGTTAGTTTATTTTTTTTTTGTTCCATCGTTCTTCACAGCTCCACTCTCATTTCACTTCTACCAGCAACGTGATGCATAATTTTCATGTTATGGTTGATTTTAATACAGTTGCCATATAATGTGAATTTCACACTAATGAGTGGTGATATTGGAGGCTGCTGATACAACACTGTGCTGTAATTTCTTTTGGGAAGAAGGAATGTTGTACAGATGCAAATTGAGTCATGTTGAAGAGCACATTTGCTCTCCTCCCTCATTCCCTCCATTTCATTCCCTTTCGGTCAGTCCTCTGCATTCACTCAGATCAGCTCTGGCATGCACACGGAGGGGCCGTTGGTTCTTTCCAGCTCGGCTCTCGGTACAGAGCGCCTTTGTTCACCGTGCCCACTGCCTTACCCAACACTTTAAACACTTTCAGCTAGCACTATTTTTGAAGCTCCTGTCCCCCTTTTTTTGTTTGTTTTTTAATACTGACATCTGCGCTCACTATTATTCTTGTGTAGCACCAGTTTGATGCTCACTTGACAGTTTTCTTTAAAAAAAAAAAAGTGCAACATGGCAAGATGATGTTCACCTTCTCCTCAGAATGATCATGGTGAGTGCTTGTCATGCAAATGTCAAAAATATCGAGCAAACCCAACACCTTGGTTAAGTAATGCCACCCTGCCTCTCCTTTACAACAAATTCATTACTTTTTCAACAGATTTTCAGGGTAATTAGTCATCCTTTGATGCATTACAAGATGAACTAGCCTGCCTCATCTGTGTGGCTCTTACAACTATGTGAGATTGATCTCCTCGAAATAAAAATATAATAGTCACCGTGGGTTTCCTCCGGGTGCTCCGGTTTCCCCCACAGTCCAAAGACATGCAGGTTAGGCCAAATAAAAAAAATAGTGTGTTTCCGGTAACCCGACCGATCGAGAATTTCCGCGTCGAAATTGCCGACCGTAAAGTTTTTATTACAAATTTCCCTCGATCTTTTAGTGTAAGCGGCGTTAGTTTGTCATAATTATTTGTTTCAACGCATTGAAGTTGTGAAAGAAACGATAAAAAGTAAAATGTTTCTCCACTTCTATCCGCCCTCCTGCATAAACATGGAAGCGCACTTGTATACTGAAGGAGGAAGGGACAACTGAGCCGAGCCGCCATTTTGAATCCTCATTCAAGGCTGTAATGCAAATTGCTTCCTGTTCAGTATACAAGTGCACTTCCATGGCAGGGAAAAACACTACATTTTACCGCCTATGTAGTCCCCTATTTATACAAATACGAGTCATTCAGGATTCAGCCATGTTTTTGCTCGGTGTTTTTGCTCGACCCAAGTTCTACAGTAGGCTAGGCTAGGCCGTCTGCTTTTAATGGAAGTAGCCTAGCCTAGGACGTTATTTTCACGTTATTTCTTGATAAGGTGTTTTCACGTTATTACATGAAAATATCATGAAATATCGCTTCTGTAGATCATAACTCGAACTCTCGCGATATTTTTTTTATTCGTTTAAAGATTTAAAACACTTTTATTTTATTATGATGTGTGGTATAAAGGATTCTGTGCCAAAATACTATTTTGTAAGATGTTTACTTGTGTTAATTTTTTCGAACAAAATAAAAAAAATTAAGAAAACATTTTTTTTTCCTACCTACCGACCTTATTTTAGTATTTCATGTTACCGGAAACACTATATATATATATTTTTTGGCCTTAGGTTAACTGGTGACTCTAAATTGACCGTAGGTGTGAATGTGAGTGTGAATGGTTGTCTGTGTCTATGTGTCAGCCCTGTGATGACCTGGCGACTTGTCCAGGGTGTACCCCGCCTTTCGCCCGTAGTCAGCTGGGATAGGCTCCAGCTCGCCTGCGACCCTGTAGAACAGGATAAAGCGGCTACAGATAATGGATGGATGGTAACCGTTGGCTTCACTGATAACTTAAAAACACTCTCTGTGTCTGGGGAAACTAAGCTCAGCATGACAGAGCACAGGCATTATCTCCAGATGGTCCCATTACTTTAATTGGGTCGAAAAGAAGTTATTATTACGTGACTGTGAAGAGAACCAACGTCCTTTGTTTTTTTTTTAATCATCACAGCATTGCTGCATTACTGCTCCAGGGTACGTGGTCCGATCCTGAGCTCGGGCTGTACCTCTGTGTGGCGTTTTGTATGTTCTCCCTGTGTCCATGTGAGTTTCTTCCAGGTTCTCAGGTTTCCTTCCACCCTCCAATAACATCCGGGTGACTCTAAAATGCCCATAGTTGTGAACGCGTGTGCGTTGGGCTTGGGCGGTATCACGGTGTTATCGTATAGTGTGGTATTTAGAAATCCTGAAGGTATGATTTTCAGTGCCATCAAAAAGACAGATGCTTCTCTTTCTATTAAACTGAAACGGAGATGCTGTATTGAGGTTATGTAGTGCACAGCACACGCCACCAGAGGTCAGTCTACTGGTGAGAAAGGAGTTGATGATGTGGCGTGTTCTGTCACGAGGAAGTGGAGTGGTGTTGCAATAAACCAAGGGGTTAATCGAAAGTTCGAAATGCGTAGCAGTCATAGGAGGGTGAGACGACCAAGTAGCATTAGCCTTCCATTGACTTCCATTCATATCTTTTTTTTTTTTCTTTTTAATGTCACACTTAAATGTTTTGTCGCTTTATATGACTGGTGTTATTTGGTAGAGAAACCCAACACACTATGACCGGCTCCATAACCTTGCAGCTCGCTTTATGGCTGCATAATAACCATTTTTTTGCCAACTGTACTGAAAAATGTTGTGAATGTGCGACATCATACAGGAGAGAAGTCAATGTTTGGATAAGAAGCTTTTGGGGAATCTGAAAAACCTCTTCAGCCATGAGTAGTATCAGTGACCGGTTGTTGGATTGTGTTTCGGCTGCACCCGGGAAAGAGGGAGACGTCAAGGTCATGTTCAAAGTCAGAAAGCGAGCCAAAAGAATTTTTGGTGCACAGCCACCAGATGAGTACCATGTTTCAAGATGTGTACTTTACGTCATTACTTTACGTCACCAAACTGAGCCTCGTGCTGTGCTCAACAGGATGTAGCCCCAATCTGCCTCCACTACTCTCAATTCAAACCGATTGATTTTACTACGTAGGTAATACACAAAGGGTGGGTTTTTTTCTTTCCTTTTTAACTCTTTGCTCTCCTAGCATTAAACTTCCACATTCATGACCCCTTTTTACTTTCAAATGATTCAACAGTGCATGATGGCTAACGCTAATAGATTTTTACACAAGTACAGCGGTGCTTGAAAGTTTGCGAACCCTTTAGAATTTTCTGTATTTCTGAATAAATATGACCTAAAACATCATCAGATTTTCACACAAGTCCTAAAAGTAGATAAAGAGAACCCAGTTAAACAAATGAGACCAAAATATTCTACTTGGTCATTTATTTATTGAGGAAAATGATCCAATATTACATACCTGTGAGTGGCAAAAGTATGTGAACCTCTAGGATTAGCAGTTAATTTGAAGGTGAAATTAGAGTCAGGTGTTTTCAATCAATGGGATGACAATCAGGTGTGAGTGGGCACCCTGTTTTATTTAAAGAACAGGGATCTATCAAAGTCTGATCTTCACAACACATGTTTGTCGAAGCGTATCATGGCACGAACAAAGGAGATTTCTGAGGACCTCAGAAAATGCGTTGTTGATGCTCATCAGGCTGGAAAAGGTTACAAAACAATCTCTAAAGAGTTTGGACTCCACCAATCCACAGTCAGACAGATTGTGTACCATCAGAGTGGTCGACCGTCAAAGATCACTCCAAGAGCAAGGCATGTAATAGTCGGTGAGGTCACAAAGGACCCCAGGGTAATTTCTAAGCAACTGAAGGCCTCTCTCATATTGGCTAATGTTAATGTTCATGAGTTCACCATCAGGAGAACACTGAACAACAATGGTGTGCATGGCAGGGTTGCAAGGGGAAAGCCACTGCTCTCCAAAAAGAACATTGCTGCTCGTCTGCAGTTTGCTAAAGATCACGTGGACAAGCCAGAAGGCTATTGGAAAAATGTTTTGTGGACGGATGAGACCAAAACAGAACTTTTTGGTTTAAATGAGAAGCGTTATGTTTGGAAAAAGGAAAACACTGCATTCCATCACAAGAACCTTATCCCATCTGTGAAACATGGTGGTGGTAGTATCATGGTTTGGACCTGTTTTGCTGCATCCGGGCCAGGACGGCTTGCCATCATTAATGGAACAATGAATTCTGAATTATACCAGCGAATTCTAAAGGAAAATGTCAGGACATCTGTCCATGAACCGAATCTCAGGAGAAGGTGGGTCATGCAGCAAGACAACGACCCTAAGCACACAAGTCGTTCTACCAAAGAATGGTTAAAGAAGAATAAAGTTAATGTTTTGGAATGGCCAAGTCAAAGTCCTGACCTTAATCCAATCGAAATGTTGTGGAAGGACCTGAAGCAAGCAGTTCATGTGAGGAAACCCACCAACATCCCAGAGTTGAAGCTGTTCAGTACGGAGGAATGGGCTAAAATTCCTCCAAGCCGGTGTGCAGGACTGATCAACAGTTACCGCAAACGTTTAGTTGCAGTTATTGCTGCACAAGGGGGTCACGCCAGATACTGAAAGCAAAGGTTCACATACTTTTGCCACTCACAGATATGTAATATTGGATCATTTTCCTCAATAAATAAATGACCAAGTCTAATATTTTGGTCTCGTTTGTTTAACTCGCTTCTCTTTATCTACTTTTAGGACTTGTGTGAAAATCTGATGGTGTTTTAGGTCATATTATGCAGAAATATAGAAAATTCTAAAGGGTTCACAAACTTTCAAGCACCACTGTACAGTACCTTCATATACCGTGTACCCTGGTGAAATTCCAGGTATGAAAATATGAAACTGTAGATTATTTCTAAGCCCTAGTGTGTGTGTGTGGTGCTCTGTGATGTAGAAGGTCATCCATTCGCACCTGACACCCAGTTTTCCCGGTATCGGCTCTGGATCTTCAGTGCTCGGACGCCTTTGCATTGAGCTGTGATACAGAGAGCAACAGAGTAACCGCTGCATGTTTTCCACTTTGTAAAAGCTACTATCTTATTTGTGTCGCTGATATTTTCCGTTGATATTTAATCTCTGTCTGTCTAATCTGTCTCTTTAGAGCGTACTTATTAAACTATGGAGTCAGTGTTATTGAGTTTTGGAGAGCTGCTGTACCTGTTTCAGTTGACAGTAAGCCTTTCAGCCGAGCCGACACAGTCACGTTGCGGCACGATAATGAGGACGTGAATTATCCTGTTTAATGTGCAAGGATGAGCAGCTTATATCATGGGCCTCTGGTGGCACCACATCCTCCCTGATCCTCATCCCAGTCTTGCTGTTTTTGCTCGAAGAAGGTGATAAGGACACAGCAGATGAGTTCTCCACAGGTATCAGTCCTTGGTAGGTGGTTGGCATGGGTTGCCATTTTTTGGCAGCATTTGTTTCTGGGAAGAGGAGCTTTGCGCCCCCGCCCCAAATTCATAAGATTTTCCTTCGTATTAAAAAAAGCAAACAAACCACATTGCTAACCAATATCACCGCAGCATTCTGTATACTTTGGATTTCCAACGCAGTATTACTGTACGTAGATTTTTTTTTCTGTTAGAGCTATCGCAAATGATTTTATCTTTGAGTATATGAACAGAGATTCAGTTTTGTTTTGTTTTTTAAATCATTATATTCTTGTCCTGCACATCAAGTTCAATAAAATAGCTCAGGAAATACCCAGGAACTGAGTGAGCTGGTTCCTCGACTCAGGAGGCGTGTGCTTATTTCCTAATGAACTGGAAAAGACCCAACTGCTAGCAAAAAAAAAAATGGCCTCATTTCGACACTCGCAGCAGGCCTGTTCTTTATAGAGCTAACCTTTTCCAACGTCTGAGAGCTTTCCTCTGGTAGCAGTAAGACCAATCAGCAATCTTTATCTGCTAATTATGCCTAATTGTTTTCAGAGACACTGGATCGAGTTTTGCACATGTGCTCATTATTGCAGAGACTTTCGAGGCCAGCGAAGCACTTTGTCATTTCGAAAGAGGAGGCGCCAAAACTTTACAGCCATTAGCCTCCGAGTTGGGTTGTGTGTGTGTTTTTTTTTTTTTTGAGCAGAAGGTGCTTCAGCCCTGACTCATACAGCTTTTCCTTTTTTGTTGTGCTGTTGTGATTATCTCAGACTTTCACCGAGTCCCTCTAATCATAGCCGCGTGCATTTCTCGGGGTTGTTGCCATGGAAACATGCGTCCGCAGGGCTTTTTGTGGGGTAGTGCGGTAAGCTTTGCAGTTTTAGCTCAAATCAGATAAGTCATTCGGCTAACAAAGCTGGATAATATCAGTGTCAGTGATGTCCATAGTAATGCTGTGTTTTGTCTCCCTTCTGGCCCTGTGTGTGTTTTTCCACTCTGTCTGCCATGGCTCATTGGGTCCTTTTCATCCTTTCATATGTTGTTTCATGGTTTGCTGTTATCCTTTCAAATACTCACAAAGGTTTCCATGCTATGCTGTGAGTGAAACATTCGTATACATTGTGGCACACGGATTTATTTCTCTTTGTCTGCAGCTGATTACATTAAAGGAACAGTCCACCGTACTTCCATAATGAAATATGCTCTTATCTGAATTGAGACGAACTGATCCGTACCTCTCCGAGCTTTGCGCGACCTCCCAGTCAGTCAGACGCGCTGTCACTCCTGTTAGCAATATAGCTAGGCTCAGTATGGCCAATGGTATTTTTTGGGGCTGTAGTTAGATGCAACCAAACTCTTCCACGTTTTTCCTGTTTACATAGGTTTATATGACCAGTGACATGAAACAAGTTCAGTTACACAAACTGAAATGTAGCGATTTTCTATGCTATGGAAAGTCCGCACTATAATGACAGGCGTACTAACACCTTCTGCGCGCTTCGGCAGCGCATTGATACGGAGCTCAGATATCAATGCGCTGCCGAAGCGCGCAGAAGGTGTTAGTACGCCTGTCATTATAGTGCGGACTTTCCATAGCATAGAAAATCGCTACGTCTCAATTTGTGTAACTGAACTTGTTTCATATCACTGGTCATATAAACCTATGTAAACAGGAAAAACGCGGAAGAGTTTGGTCGCATCTAACTACAGCCCCAAAAAATACCATTGGCCATACTGAGCCTAGCTACATTGCTAACAGGAGTGACAGCGCGTCTGACTGCGTCTGACTGACTGGGAGGTCGCGCAAAGCTCGGACAGGTACGGAGCAGCTCGTCTCAATTCAGATAAGAGCAGGGCTTTGAACCGGTTCAAGGAACGAAAACGAAAACCGGGAACTTTTTCTATTTCACATGGAACAGAAACGAAACCAGAAACTTTATTATTTTTTATGTTCCGGAACAGAAACGCTTATTAAAAATAATGGTAACCGGTTAATACCGGTTTTTATTTCGTTCCTCAAAGTTTCTGTAGCCTACAAATAAAAAAGTCATTTCTTCTCCTGCGCAAGTTTCTATGACCCGCTGGGGTTCACTTCCTGTGTGACGGTCGCTGACTGAATGGAGAGAGCGGGAAGGTGGACTGCTATCACGTCTCCATGTGATAATAAGTGAATTACCAAGTGTCTGAGCAAAGAAGAGCCTGAACGTTGCAACCTCCCTATTGGCTGTTTGTAAAAATGTATCAGTTGTTGCCCTTCCCACGGGAATCATCGCGGGCTCGAGACACGAGACCTGACGAGTTAGTTCGTTGGTAGCAGAACAAAATGTCTGGACACAAATCGGGTTTTCAGAAAAGGAAAGAAAATAAACGGAGGGTCGGAAATACAAAAAAGGAGGCAGAAAATGCAAAACAAGTTTTAAGGTAGGACAAATGGTTATTTTTCTGAGGCAGCCCGCCGTGGCTACAGGCTTTCAGTTGTCATTGAATGGTTACTTTTCTGAGGCAGCCCGCCGTGGCTGCCTGCAGGCTTATTTATTATAGCCCATTTAGTTAAAATAGTTGATATAAAATGTTTATAGTTATAGTTATGTGATGGTTGTCCTGATTTAGACTGGTGTTTTTTTTTTTTTTTTGGGGGGGGAGGTTGCGCGTGACGTCATGCGGTAGCCCTCTATAGGGCCTGACTAGCCTTTGGTAACACACTAAACGAATTCTCTTTCATTTTTGGCACTTTTTCTGTTTGTGTAGATGGGAAGACATACTGAGAATCCAAATCGCCAACATTTGAAATAATAATTGTTTTGAATTATTTCTTGTCTTATTTAATGAAGGTTGTAATAGAATTAGCCTACATTTGGCTTAAGCTGGATGAGACAGAGACATAATTTTATAGCCATTTGTTAAACCGCTGACAGGGAACGTAATTAACCGTTCCGGGAACGAAATTTTTTTGTTCTAACCGGTTCGGGAACGTCTATTTAATGGTGGAACCCAAAACCGGAAACGTTAAAATTCCGTTTCTGTTCGGAACGAACCAATAGGAAAAAAATTCTGGTTCAAAGCCCTGGATAAGAGCATATTTTATTACGGAAGTACGGTGGACTGTTCCTTTAAGCCGTGTTCAGAGTTCTTACCGTACGTACGGACAGTGATTATTTAAGACATAACTACATTCTGACCCAACACATCACTCCAGGTACGTACTGTATGTGGCGTGCATTTAGGTAAAGCACTGCCGCAGTTATGTGAACTGACATTGGAACTTGTGTCATTTTTATTTGACCGCAATATATCGAGCTGAAATTCGAGTCTCGTGTATTGTGAATACACTGGGGAAGAAAGGATGGCTGGCCATTGAGACAAATAATAATATACATAAATATGATCTGAAGAGAATGCTGTCAACATTGTACTGTACTGCATCAGGCATTTGCATACATGTCAACCTATACGGAATGTCCGGATTTTATACGGATTTGATTCAATAAACGTAGTATACGGGCGTATAAATAAAGTTATACGGATTCTTTAAAAAAAACTTCAATATTTATTTAGAGCTATAATCAATTCCCACGATGATAAAAGAGCGCATAACATTTACAAACGTACTGTACACCACAGACAGCCAGTAAAGAGTCTTATGAAATCGCGCGTTATCTTGTGGTAGCAAGACTTCGTTCCACTTTTGATCATGCGCACACCGCATTGTGAGAATCCCGCCAACCGGGAAGTCATAGACATATAAACATAGACGCCGCCTTCTGCGTAGAATCATGCGTCATCCTCGCCGCCATATTGGATGTGGCGAAGTGGAGATTCTTCAACCGTCTCTGGTATAGCGTCTAGACAGTAGCCGAGAATAAAGACGCGTCATTCATGTGCTGCGTTTAACTATACCAACAGGTTTACCGTCCAAACGAGATCACATGGGATTACCTTTCACAGGTGAGACTGGAAAAATACTTTTCATTGTATTTGGTCATTGGGCAATTCCAGCGTTATGGACGTGACACTTGAACTCAAAATGGCAACAAATGACCCAGTGCATGTTTTATTGTCTCCCAGTATTTAAACAGGTGTTGCATATTTTAAGGCTGTACCATACTGGAGAAGTGATGGAACAAGAACAATTCCCATAGTACATCTAGGGCATGCCAGAAAACGCCAATAAAAGATGCGTTATGGATGTGACAGAAAAAGTATCACTTTTCTTGGGTGACTGTACATTTTTATCAAACTCTGTGAAATTGTAAACCTAATGTTGAAATGGAGATATCCGTTTGATAGAGGGGTCCAAGGTGAATATTAAAAAATCTTTGTTTAAAATATTTTGTATTTCATGCAGAGTTTCGGAAGGAAAAGTCAGCGTTATGGATGTGACGAAATTCCGTTATGGATGTGACGCGTCTGAAATAGACATGGCATATGTTTAGAAAATCAGCAATTTAACCACCATAACCCTTTGAAAAACTCTCTAAATATCAACTAAAACTATCAAAGTTCTTAAATAATATTTAGGATGGCTATTGTTTTGCTGTTTTGTGGATTTTAGCATACATTTCTGTGGCTTGTGGCAATATTATAGAATTGTACATGATCAAAGTTGATTTTAGCTTGGGGTTTACATTATAAGAAAGAAAGACTGACAGTGACATATTAGGTTGGTTACAAATTGGTTCAACTTATTCACATCTGTAAAATACAGGCCTAGGTGAGATCTCTGGGAGTGGTTTTGATGTATTACATGTTGCTTTATTTTTGCATGGTGAGGTTGACATTTACATGGAATTGCCCCATTATAACGTAATTTTATGAACAGATTTTCCTGACTTTGTGGCTAATATGAAGTCTCGCGCATAATAGCCGCTCGGTGAAACCTGTCTCCAAACAACGAAGTATTTCCTTCGTAACTACGCTGATAACACTTTGTGTTTTTGTCAAACATTGGAGCTTTGTATTCATTCTGAAGGTTTATTCTTATTAATATTGAATAAAAAGTAACGGATATATCATTGTTAATTATCATTCAAATTTTAGGTAAATTATTTTAATTTGCATCTTATACGGATTTTATAAGGGAGATACGGATTTTCGAGGTTGGTTATACAGGTTTGATTGACCAAAGGTTGACATGTATGCATTTGCTAATGGTATTCAATATATTACAAAGTCATTTTATAAAATATAAACACTCATTTCTGACAGTTGGACAAAAAAATACAGTTAACTCGCGTAACGTAACTCGCATAACTCATTACATTTGGACAGACAAAATTCAAACATGTTTGTTGGCTTGTTATTTGACCTTTTCATAACAGCTTTATGAAGGTTAAGTAGATACCTCTATGTGTAAATATTTGTGCTTTGTGATTGGTTAATGGTGCTCTGGTAAATCGTTATGTTTTTATGCCTCCGCCATCGTAAGGTGCAGGAGGCATTATGTTTTCGGGTTGTCCGTCTATCCGTTGCGTGCGTGCGTGTGTGCGTCCATCCCGAAACATTGTGAACGCGATATCTCAAAGGCTAATGAAAGGAATTTCACCAAACGTTCACCATTTGTGCGCTTTGGGACAAACATGAACTGATTAGATTTTGAGGTCTAAGGTCAAGGTCACTGTGGGGTCAAATGTCTGTCCGAAAACCTTATGAACACAATATCTCCAAGGCAGATGAGAAGGAATTTCACCAAACTTTCACCATTTGTGCATTTGGAGACAAAGATAAACTGATTAGATTTTGAGATCAAAAGATCTAAGGGCAAGGTCACTGTGAGGTCAAATGTCTGTCCGCGTGCGTCCGTCCCAAAACCTTGTGAACACGATCTCTCAAAGGCTAATGAAAGGAATTTCACCAAACTTTCACCATTTGTGCGCTTTGGGACAAACATGAACTGATTAGATTTTGAGATTAAAAGGTCTAAGGGCAAGGTCACTGTGAGGTCAAATGTCTGTCCGAAAACCTTGTGAACACAATATCTCCAAGGCTGATACAAGTCATTTCACCAGGTCATGATTACTGTGAGGTCAAATGTCCATCCCAAAATCACAACTTAATAAGGCGTGTAGTCTACCGGGCGGAGGCATCCCCATCAACGCCGTTGGCGTCGAGTTCTATCTAGTTATCTTTATATTGTATAGTCAGCTTGTTCTTGGGATTTTTTAAAATTCTGTTTTATGTTGTACAGTGTGTCTTTTTCTTTTCGTATGTCTTATAACGGTCGGCATGGTGGTGTAGTGGTTAGCGCTGTCGCCTCACAGCAAGAAGGTCCGGGTTCGAGCTCCGTGGCCGGCGAGGGCCTTTCTGTGCGGAGTTTGCATGTTCTCCCCGTGTCCGCGTGGGTTTCCTCCGGGTGCTCCAGTTTCCCCCACAGTCCAAAGACATGCAGGTTAGGTTAACTGGTGACTCTAAATTGACCGTAGGTGTGAATGTGAGTGTGAATGGTTGTCTGTGTCTATGTGTCAGCCCTGTGATGACCTGGCGACTTGTCCAGGGTGTACCCCGCCTTTCGCCCGTAGTCAGCTGGGATAGGCTCCAGCTTGCCTGCGACCCTGTAGAACAGGATAAAGCGGCTACAGATAATGAGATATGAGATGAGCTTAAGGTCGGTCCATATCATGAAATACCGTGACCGAGGTCTTGAAAATACTGACCGAGGCCCAGAGGCATTAAACATTAAAAGCTAACTGCTGTCGTCATTCAGTAATGTTAGTGCGTTGCTTATCCAGACCTTTGTCAAAGTGTGTATATTTAGAGGTATACACTCTGAATGTTTTGGTATTTAATCACTGAAAGTGCTCTGTTTTGTCAGTACCATGTTATATAACACTGAGAGTCCTGTTGTAGCAGTGGAGTGCTACCACCGTTATCCATCCAGAAGAAAAAAAAGAAAAGGAAAACGTTTTTAATTGACTTGTGACAAGACTGATTTGCACAAAGTTTCTACTTGGCGTCTTTCTAGTTGTCATTACTTTGTCCATGTTTACATGAAGGGATCTGTTTCTCTCTGTGTACACTTGACACAAATTATGAACCACAGCCATCTCTGTCCCCCTCCCTCCCCTCCTCTGTCTCTGCGTCTTGATATATTTCTCCTGACTGTGAGACGAAGCACAGCAAGGCATCAAAGCCTCGAACTGCTACTGCAGAGGATTATAGAGTCAGTCATGAGCTCAAACACACTGCTTGTGGCACACAACTCGGCCTCGGGCAGAGAACCAGCTTCCTTGGACCCACTGGCACCGGTTCAGAAAGAAGAATTTCACACTTTGGAGCTTTTACGCAGGATTTATGTAGCACTAAAAATACAGCAGATTAACTGTGATCAAATGATTTGAGGCTTCTGTGGTAGTTGACAGTGAAATTGTTATTAAATAGAGATGAGAATCTCAATGGACTGATTTGATTGATTCATGGTGCTGCAATGTGATTTATAAAGCGATTGTTATTCACGATGAAGAATCTGGGTTTTTATTTCTATTCGACATGGCACTGATCTCATACCGAGGACTGGTTTAAAAAATGGCGGATTGGATACTAGAGGTGGAAGAAAAATAGGCATCCGGTACCAGTCAAAAGTTTGGACACACCTTCTAATTCAGTGGATTTTCTTTATTTGTATGAATTAAAAGACACTTCATGTCTTAAAGTAATGATGGATGTTGGTTCTCTTTACTTAGTTGAACGATTCTTGACATAATATGGGTTAGTACAGTCAGTGGCGTGCACAGATAGACACGAGGTGGTGCTCAAGCACCTGCCCCTCTGCCCTCTGTCCAAAAAGTGCCCTTTTGAATTTTTTTTTTTTTTTACAGTTTACTGAGGCCAATGTCGACATGATCTTTTAGAAAAGCCGCGGCATTAAAAGCGTGTGTGAAAATAATGTCCCGATGTGTGCCCCCTCCGCACACACACCGGACCTCTGTCTCTCTTGCTCTGTCACGTGAACAAGCGTGCAGTGCATTCAATGTGAGGTTGCAGCAGCATAGCGTCCTGGAAGCCACGGCCTTGTCGTAGCGCAGACAACACATCGGGCAGTCAGTCAGCTCTTCCCCTGCCCCACCAGCCAGGTAACACATGAATCGAGTGAAAATGTATTGTTTGCCCTCTAAGCCCAAGCTGTAATTATTTTGTCGTGAAGTAATTATTTTCTCGCATACAGAAACAACTGCACATAAGTAGATATATATTTTTTGCTAGACCATTTTCAGATTTAGGAAAACAAAAATTTCTTTTTCTATTTTGTTCAACTAGAGATTCCTGGCAAAGTCAAAAAGCCTTGATGTAATAAATTAACATTAAGTGGTTGTTTTACACCTTTAAAAACTAAAACGGGTCAGTGGCGACCCGAACACAAGAGGAGGGTTAAATCTCAGACTTTTATAATAAGGTGTTCCACATGTGCAAAAAAGTGCCCTTTTTTCCCCCCAGACCACTTGCCCCCCAAAATGTCTGTGCACGCCACTGAGTACAGTTGTGGAATAGGGCTATTTACTGTATTTTTATTAATTATTATTTACTGCTTGATCTCAAACTAGTGTTGTAGTTGAGTCACTAAACCTTGAGTCCGAGTCCAGTCTCGAGTCCCCAGTGTTCAATTCCGAGTCAAGTCCAAGTCATGAAAAAACACTTCGAGTTGAGTCCGAGTCAAGTCCACTGTTGATCCGAGTCGAGTCCGAGAACAAAACTCCAACCGCACCATTTGACGGTGGCTGTTTTAGCACCATTAATGTTAGTTTGTTCCTGAACATTACGTATGAACAGGTGAATGCAAGTGAAGACGGGTAAACAATCCAGAACAGCAGGCAAAATCGTAAAACAGTGAAACAGGCAACAGGTCAAGCGAGGCACAAACAGGCTATCGTAGACTCGGCAGAATCAAAGACAAGAAACAGGAAATCAGGGATCAGGAAACCAAACAAGGAGATAAGGCTCGGTAATGTGTCAGCAACGCAACTCAATACTTCGCAAAGTAAGTGTGTTTTCACAGTCTTTATATAGGCTCGCTGATTGCGCCTTCATCCTGTGCAGGTGCGAGTTGTTTACGGCGCGTGCGAGAGGCTATCTGATGCACGTGCCAATGTGTGCAGGTGTGACAGTACTACAATGTAGAAAATAGTCAAAATACAGGAAAAAAAAACCTATGAATGAGTAGGGGTGTACAAAGTTTTGAACGGTACTGTATATTAATGTATTATTTAATAAATAATACTATATTTAATAATAATAATCATCATCAATCTAGTGCATGAATGTAGGCCTATTTAGTATTAATTATACAGCAATTTTCTGATTTAAATATAAAAACGACTGAAGTATGTGTCCTCATGGCACGTTCAGACCAAATGTAGCGAGCATGTTAAAAATTGCTCTGGTTGTTGCCCTGCCGGTAATGCTGTCGAAGTTTGTGGACGCTTTGTAAAGATGAAAGTTGCTTCATTTAACAGACTTTTAATTAAACGTGCAGCAAAGCAAACTCGCATGCCAGCTGGTATCTTTTATGTCGTTTATCTTCAGTTAACCTCATGAAATCTTTTAAATGTAAAGGTAAGAAATTGGGGCGGCACGGTGGCGTAGTGGTTAGCGCTGTCGCCTCACAGCAAGAAGGTCCGGGTTCGAGCCCCGTGGCCGGCGAGGGCCTTTCTGTGCGGAGTATGCATGTTCTCCCCGTGTCCGCGTGGGTTTCCTCCGGGTGCTCCGGTTTCCTCCACAGTCCAAAGACATGCAGGTTAGGTTAACTGGTGACTCTAAATTGACCGTAGGTGTGAATGTGAGTGTGAATGGTTGTCTGTGTCTATGTGTCAGCCCTGTGATGACCTGGCGACTTGTCCAGGGTGTACCCCGCCTTTCGCCCGTAGTCAGCTGGGATAGGCTCCAGCTTGCCTGCGACCCTGTAGAAGGATAAAGCGGCTAGAGATAATGAGATGAGATGAGATGAGATGGTCAAATTGGTACTCCATCCATCCATCCATTATCTGTAGCCGCTTATCCTGGACAGGGTTGCGGGCAAGCTGGAGCCTATCCCAGCTGACTATGGTACACCCTGGAAAAGTCACCAGGTCATCACAGGGCCGACACATAGAGACAAACAACCATTCACACTCACGGTCAATTTAGAGCCACCAGTTAACCTAACCTACATGTCTTTGGGGGAAACCGGAGCACACCCGCGCAGACACGGGGAGAACATGCAAACTCCACACAGAACTCCTCATCAGCCACTGGGCTTGAACCCAGAACCTTCTTGCTGTGAGGTGACAGCGCTAACCACTACACCACCATGCCGCCCCAAATTCATACTCTTTTGGGCCAGCTGATTGCATTCCTGCTTACAAACGAGTGTTCTCAAGTGAAAATATTGTGTATAAATAGTCGGGAAATCCGCCACTGTGATTATTAATTTCTCCTCCAGTGTGTCTGAATGGAACCAAAATTTACACGACAGTTATCTAATATTCTTTAGATCGGAGCCCCTTCTAATTTCCGATTGGTTACTGCAGAACCATGTCATAGCTTGTTGCCATAAAGTTGCCTGACTTCACCTTTATTCTGACAACCTCACCACCGAGGACGCCCCGCCACCGGTCATGCCGCTGCTCGCCACTGGATGATGCTGGCTCACATCGAAAATAACCAACTTCCAGTTGCTTTGATGCTCTCGCTGTGTTTAGTCTGAATGTACGGTACCATAAAGGTGCTATTTCCTGTCAGTGAGTAATTACAGACACTTCTGCTGAGGTGTAATTTCCATTTATATTAAAAGTGCTTTAGACAATTCACAAGTGCACCTTTGAAAATGACTTTGACAACCCTAGCATGTAATACGTATTTTTATTGGAAATATTGGCACCGTTGACTTTTTCCATAGAAGCAGGTTTGACTAAAAAGTCCATGATGCTTAAAAGAAAGAACTGCGGCACATCTAGGAATCGGTGATATTTTTTTTCCCCCTCACAGCTTTTATTACATATAGTTGTTTTTTTCTCCCTTTGGGTGTTGGATTTAATTCTATGTATGTAAGTGTTTAAAATATAGACGCTGATGACGAGCGCAGGAGTTTGCTGTGCATTTCATCTTGCTTTGTGGTTAATTTTCTCCTCCATGTTTTTAATCAGCTTGAGCTTCTGCTCTGATGTATTATTAGGGCGAAAGTCTCAAGGTTATTATCCGAGAGAAAGCATCAAACGCATTCAGCACAACAGTAGGTAGGCCAATTGTAATGGGTCAGGAATGCACGGTTATGTTTGGACCTCTGGGGGGGGCACATTAGAGGAAACTAAATTAGTTATTTGTGTGGGTGGGTGGGAGGGAAAGGAATAATCGCAGACGTTACGCAGTTTTATGAGCCTCTTAGTCTTGTAGAGAAACCACGACGGTGTTCTGCTTATGCTTCTAATCACCGAAGTGTCTTAGGTTAATCGGAGGTTTGCTTGTGGCCCCATGATTGCGGCTTTTAATCTGCTTTATTTTTTCTTTACTCTGACACTTCATTAAGGACTGTCTAGGTAAGCATATTATAATGCTGTATATCTGTCAAACTCTCCAGACCAAAATGTATACAACAGACAAAATGCAAACAAGCCAAATTGTTAAGCACTAAAACACGTAAATAACCTACAAAAGAAATAAAGTACAAGCAGGTTGCTGTGATGCCTGAAGTTTATTATTTTCTATAACGGCACGTCCCAAAGTGTTTTATTCCACACGCTGATTTGGCATTGATTTAGTTTTAAAGTGCACATCACGGGTAAATTCAGGAGCAAGATCAATGTAATTCTCCTATTTTATATTAAACTTTGGTCAAATATCTGTCACATTTTGCGCATTTTTTTTTACCTTGCACAATACCAGAAAAATTCAGTTGAAATCAAGCCATTTGAGGCGAATTGGTCCGCCTCTGAAAAAACTTGGCATTTGGATTTCCCGGC
Organism: Neoarius graeffei; assembly: GCF_027579695.1. Lineage (NCBI taxonomy): Eukaryota > Metazoa > Chordata > Actinopteri > Siluriformes > Ariidae > Neoarius > Neoarius graeffei. Next base: position 19,092,226 of record NC_083596.1, on the reverse strand, counting down.
AAACACTGATTTACGTGACGTCACGTGCGGGACGCCTCCTTCTGAATCCTACGTCAGCGCTGGTTTGTTTATGAGAAAACGACCTGGTGGTTTTCTGCAAATTTCTTCAACGTTATCGCGTAATTATTAAAATGGTTAACAGATGTATCGTAGGATGGTGTAGCAACACCAATCTTGATGGGATTAGTACTCATCGTTTCCCAAAAGACCGGACAATGAGAGAGAAATGGGAGCGCTTGGTCTACACAGGCTGTGCACTGAAACCGTGCAAAGCTCGCGCAGCCTGCTGGCGCTTCCGCAGGTGACGTCACGAATCTGGCTCCAGACTCCCTTGGGATTTTTCCAGACGCGTTTTGTTATTTTATTTTTTTTTCTGCTGTAGACAGATGGCCTTGTGCAAAATTACCCTTCTGGATGAGTGTGTAAAGGGACATTCTTTCATATTTAAAAAAACAAAAAAAACGAAATTGTTCCAGGATATGCCTTTTAACTTGAGCACATTGTGAGCTTTAACTTCTTTTTTTTTTTTAAGTTAAGACAAAAACATGTATAGCATGTCATGTTGCAAAGAAAATATAAGACTCCATCGCTGAAAACTTACCGATGCAAAGTGCTGATCAACAATTATACGTTTTCTTTGTTAAATCACAACACGTTTTTCAGTGAACACCCTAAGTTCTGAAAAATATCCTCTACTTTTTTCTTGAAAAATCCAGTCAAAGTAGTATTCTTCACTTTTTCTTTTTTTTCTTCACTTAGTCTGTATTTTTTCTTAGTTACCCACTTTAACAAAGTGGACTTAATACAGGTTTATACCAACCAAACTGGCACAATTCAAATATTTGTACAGATACAGCTTGGCCTCTCCATTACATATAAATAAGAAAGACTTGATTTTGGCGCCCTGTGCACCATCATGCACGAAAGTCCATGATGCTTAAAAGAAAGAACTGCGGCACATCTAGGAATCTGTGACTTTTTTTTACCTCATCGCTTTTATTAAATATAGTTGGTTTTGTTTCTGGGTTCCCCCCCCACTTTTGAGTGTTGGATCTAAGGCCCACTTTACACGGGGACGGTCTGAAACAAAAACGCAAAAGTCCGTTTTCGTTCTCACTTTTTTCCGCGTCTACACGACCGTTTTCAAGGAGGAAATCTGCGTCTATACCAGACCTGGGCATTATCCGGCCCGCGGGCCGCATCCGGCCCTTTGGTTCATTCTGACCGGCCCGCGTAAGGTTAATTAGAAATTACAAAATAAACGTATTTTCTAATTTTACCTCATGCATGGACTGAATGTGCATTGCTTTTATTTTGAAGTTGTGTTCAACAAAAACGCAATGTGCGCGACATGAACATGACATGAAATCCCACGAAACCTAATCCCGCGATAACTACTTCCGTAATTTGTCCAGACCAACCACAAACTTGGACGTCATCCTTCAAACGGTCCAGCCAATCACATAGTGTGACGTCACCAGCAGGCGCCGGAGCCCGAGCCGATCTGTAGATCTGATTCCTACACCGAATCGACTGATGATCATCTGTCAGCTGTGCTTCGCATCTCCACCTCAGACATTCAACCTGACTTTGATGCACTCGTGAAAGACCAACAGAGACTAGATTTCTCTCACTGAACAAATAAAAAACACCAAATGAGGTGATTAGACTACAAATGTGGGCATCATTATTATAATATGATGTTTCTTGCTTGATATGTGGAGTAGAAAGACAATATTGTGATGTCTTTATTGTGTTTTGGGGTGAATGTGACTGAAAAAAAAAGGTACAAACGTTCACATTTTGTTCACCATTGTTTTGGGGAATTTGATTAAATAAATGACATTTTTTGTAAGGCAACCTCGTTTTTTCCATACTCTTACCGGTCTTAGCAGCTTGTAAAAACAATGATATTTATTGCTTTATATAAAGAAATACAATTAATATTATGCAGAATTTAGTTCAGCCTTTTGGTCCGGCCCTCCACAAAATTTTCTGTTTCTCATGTGGCCCCATGGAAAAAATAATTGCCCACCCCTGGTCTATACGGTGACGCATAAATGTGTGGAATTCAATTGGATGTGCATGCCAGGCGGCTAGGTGGTGCTGTGAAAGACCTCCGCTATGTTTGCACGCATGCGCAACGTCTTCCGTCTTGTCTGATCTGCACATCTGCGCCACGAAAACTTTGACTACTCTGGCTATGGTAAGTAAGAAAGTAAAGTAAAAAAGTAAGAGCATGCTATACCCACCTCTGTTCATTAACGGTATATGTGCAGATTCGGTGTAGATGTTCGAAGGACTCCTGGACGTTTATTAAAGCTGCCAGAGCAGCTTGAAGGTCCGTTGGATCGATGTAATCAGACATGCTCTTACTTTTTTACTTACTTTCTTACTTCCCGGGCTGGCATGTACAGTATATGACATATGTATGACGTAAACACGTACCCGACGTGAGCAGATCCGAGCAGAGTTTCACGTATTGGGTAGTTTAGACGGATATGCAATGGGGGCTGTTTTTAACTTATCCACTCTGGAAGGCGTTTTCAACATTTTCCGTTTTTCAGCCTCGGAAACGCCGTCCCCGTGTAGACGAAAGGCACTTCCGATAAAATATTTAGTCGTTTTTATCCGACAGCGTCCTCGTGTAAACGGGCCCTAATTCTATGTATGTAAGTGTCTAAAATATAGACGCTGATGACGAGCGCAGGAGTTGCTGTGCATTTCATCTTGCCTTGTGCTTAATTTTCTCCATGTTTTTAATCAGCTTGAGCTTCTGCTCTGATGTATTATTAGGGTGACAGTCTCAAGGTTATTATCTGACAACAGTAGGTAGGCGAATTATAAACCTAGAGGCAACTAAACCTCTTTAATTTGTGCTTACCGAAGGTTATTTTAGCAGGGAATTATTCAAAAGCAGTATTAGGACTCCATTTAGCCTTTACTTCAACACAAGACTTGATTTACAATTGAACAGAGTCGAGAAGAATCTTGGAACAACCAACAGTGAAGGAATCCGAATTTCCCGTCGATTTACAAATCGAACACAGAACGACACCACGGTTTACATCATACGTTAGCCGCGGAGACTCAACACGCCACGCTGCCTGAAACTTAGCTTCCTCCAGTCGCTTGCCAGGAGATAGCATCTTTACTTTGGTGTTTTTGTTTTAATTAACTGACCCCTGTACCGTATTACTGATACTGATCGATGTGTTTGGGGACAGTAGGGGCTCTGATTGTACCTCCCCCATGGCTGTTTCGGCCCTTAAATCATCTTCAGTGCTTGAAGAAGCCCAAAAAACTTCACCAGCTTAGACTGCACCATTGTTTGGTTCACGCAGAGATAATTACACCACCACACCAGGCTGATTAAGACGTATTGTGATTGGTCAAATGCTTGGCGCTCATTTGGTCATTATGTGTAGTCAGTTTTTATTGGTCACAAGCACGTACTCATTGTTTTACACTCCGACTTCCCGCCGTCTCTTCACCGGGGTTGGATTTCGGCAAATGTAGGAATATAAAAGATTACTTATGATAATGATGACGAATACATTCGTCACTGTGACGACCGCTAGTAATTTTCTCTTCGTCACTGATGGATTATGTTCGCCAGTGACAAGCGTGATGAGCGCCAGCAGGAACCCGGGATTTTGCAGAGATTGCGTAGAGCATCTGCCTGTATATGAGTATCTATTCCTGTACAGTACAGACGATAACCTATTGGAAAAAGAACACTGCTTTCAGAGCTGCTGTGACAGAAAATTACTCCACTCTATCTTCAGACCTGAGAATTTAAACAACACTGTGGTATTAAACCAAAACAACGCCACCATTACAAAATAGCCCAATGAAAAGCTCCAAAAGGGTTTTAGAAGGAGAGAAACGGCTTCCTTGATAAAGATTGATTTCTTTCTGCACCTAGTTGTAATTTTCCAACATTTAGATGCATACGTGTGAGAGAGAGAGAGAGAGATAGCAATAATAAGTGTTTAGTGTTTACCTCCAGGGAAACCAGGCCCACTCCAAAATCCGTGTATAATGTACTTCTACTACTTTGGTGCAACATAAATGAAAATAAGAGTTTATTTTTTTCGCGATCCGGTTTCCATCAAATCCTGTGCTCTGATTGGCTGGCGAGGGGGTCCGTATTTTACGATATGGACATCAGTTACGGACCCCAGATACGGACCTCTGGCGACTCGCTCGTTCACAACAACAAACATAGTAGCAATTTTTGTCAACATTTATCTTTTTTTAAAATAAGATTTATTTATAAGATTTTTATCAAAAATCTTATAAATTTTTGCCAGTCTCAGGAGAATAGCATTAATTTTACAGCATGGATAGCGATAATGACAGTGTTCACAGCGAAAGCGAGTTTTACTACCCTGAGGAATAAGAAATAAAACAAAACATTTCAGGAGAAAGCTAAAAACCTGTAACTGTTGCTAACGCCAAGCAAAAACATGGCTGAATCCTGAATGACTCAATTTTGTATAAATAGGGGACTACATAGGCGGCAAAATGTAGTTTTTCTCCTGCCATGGAAGTGCACTTGTATACCGAGGAGGAAGCCATTTGCATTACAGCCGTGAATGAGGATTCAAAATGGCGTCTCGGCTCGGTTTTCCCTTTCGGGCGCTCTCGTTTTCTGTTAGAATTTGTCTCGTCTCGTCTTCATCCACTTATCCGGGGCCGGGTCGCGGAGGCAGCAGTCTGAGCATGGAAGCCCAAACTTCCCTTTCCCCAGACACCTCGGCCAGCTCCTTGGGAAGAACACCGAGGCGTTCCCAGGCCAGCCGAGAGACATTGTCCCTCCAGCGTGTCCTGGGTCTTCCCCGGGGCCTCCTCCCGGGGGGACATGCCTGGAACACCTCCCCAGAGAGGCGTCCAGGAGGCATCCGAAAGAGATGCCCGAGCCACCTCAGCTGATTCCTCTCGATGTGGAGGAGCAGCGGCTCTACTCCGAGCTCCTCCCGAGTGACTGTGCTTCTCACCCTATCTTTAAGGGAGCGCCCAGCCACCCTGTGAAGGAAACTCATTTTGGCCGCTTGTATCCGTGATCTTGTTCTTTTGGTCATTACCCAAAGCTCATGACCATAGGTGAGAGTCAGAACGTAGATCGACCGGTAAATCGAGAGCTTCGCCTTTTGGCTCAGCTCTAGGGCTGCAACTAACGATTATTTTAATAATCGATTAATCTGTCAATTATTTTTTCGATTAATCGATGAATCGGATAAAAAACAAACAAAAAAGCATTAATTTCCAGCCCTTTATTAAAAAAAAATTCACAGTGCAAAAAATCTTTAATGCAAAAGTGCAAAAACATGTTGATCCTTGATCATCCCTGAGCAGTAAAAAAAAATAAATAAATAATAATAATAAAAAATATAAGCTTTTTTAAAATAAAGTGCACAAAAAGAGGTATATATTTTTTAAAGGGATCTGAGTGGTCAGAACAATAAATAAATTATAAAAAAATAAAGAAAAATACAAATCAGAAAACACTCACAGTTGCACAAACTCACACACACACACTCACTCTCTCTCACTCCCTTTGCTCAGACACTTTGCATTGCAATGCAAAAATGTGAGCATGTCCACATGCTCCTGACTCAGGCTCGCTTGTCAAGCTGGACATCGAGCAAACACCAGCACCAGATGAGCTTTGGAGGGATGTTAACGTTACGTTTCATCACTTCAAAGCGGAACAAACATAGGTGTCATAGTGACTTATGCTGCGTTCATGTGCTATGGGATATTTTCCAGTTGGGAAGTGGTATTTACCAGTGTGTTGTGTTCACATGCTTTTGTTGTTGTTGACAAATTAAAGATGGTGGACCAGATTCAGAATCAGGCCTGTTATTTGGCTAAAACAATTATAGATTGCCTTGTTCATCAGCTGTAGCAGGAATATGAGTTATCAAAAGTCAAAAGGTAAATAATGCTGAATATTTCCTGATCATGACAAGTAGAGATTTTCTTAACACATTGAATGCCACGCTCGCCGCCATGTTGAAAGGTTAAAGTTCATCTCATCTCGGCAACTCGTGTATCACAATTTTCTACGAGTTGCCCAGTGGAAAATACCACAAGAGGGGGCGTTCATGTGTGCTTTCCATGTCGGCGTTTGGTATTTACCATAATTCCCATAGCACATGAACGCACCATTACCCTGCTGTTGAACTCCCGTCCTCCTCATCAATGACTCCAACGTGTTTTCGTTTCAGGTGCTGGATCGTTACTGTGGTGCTCTCGTGCCATGTCATGTCACTTTTGCACATTTTACAAGTAACACACTTATTCATTTTGTTTAGCGTGAAATGCTCCCACACTTTAGATGATTTTGGTCGCACCGGTTTCTCCGCTTCCGCCATGTTTCTAAACAACTCCGCTCCGAGCTCAACTCTGCTTGTTTGGCTGGCATCCAGCTTAAAGGTGCATTACCGCCACCTTCTGCTCCGGAGTGTGAACTCCGCGCTCAACTCAAACCAGAGACTTTTTTAATAATAGAACGACTTTGTTCAAACGGTCTGTGACTTTGTAATCGCACGACACGACGAATCGATAATGAAATTCGTTGCCAACACTTTTAATAATCGATTTTTATCGATTTTATCGATTCGTTGTTGCAGCCCTGCTCAGCTCCTTGTTCACCACAATGGACCGGTAAAGCGACTGCATCACTGCAGAGGCTGCACCGATCAGCCTGTCGATCTCACGCTCTATCCTTCCCTCACTCGTGAACAAGATCCCGAGATACTTAAACTCCTCCACTTGAGGCAGGACTTCTCCACCAACCTGGAGAGGGCAAGCCACCCTTTTCTGGTCGAGAGCCATGGCCTCGGACTTGGAGGTGCTGATTCTCATCCCAGCCGCTTCACACTCAACTGCAAACCGCCCCAGTGCATGCTGAAGGTCCTGGTTTGAAGAAGCCAACAGGACATCATCATCCGCAAAAAGCAGAGATGAAATCCTGTGGTTCCCAAACAGGATTCCTTCCGGCCCCTGGCTGCGCCTAGAAATTCTGTCCATAAAAGTTATGAACAGAACCGGTGACAAAGGGCAGCCCTGCTGGAGTCCAACATGCACTGGGAACAGGTCTGACTTACTGCCGGCAATGCGAACCAGACTCCTGCTCTGCTTGTATAGGGACTGGACAGCCCTTAGCAAAGAGACCCGAACCCCATACTCCCGAAGCACCCCCCACAGAATACCACGAGGGACCCGGTTGAATGCCTTCTCCAGATCCACAAAGCACATGTGGACTGGTTGGGCAAACTCCCATGAACCCTCGAGCACCCTATGAAGGGTATAGAGCTGGTCCAGTGTTCCGCGACCAGGATGAAAACCGCATTGTTCCTCCTGGATCCGAGGTTCGACCATTGGCCGAATTCTCCTCTCCAGTACCCTGGAGTAAACCTTCCCGGGGAGACTGAGAAGTGTGATTCCCCTATAATTTGAGCACACTCTCCGGTCCCCTTTCTTAAAAAGAGGGACCACCACCCCAGTCTGCCACTCTAGAGGCACTGTCCCCGACCACCATGCAATGTTGCAGAGGCATGTCAGCCAAGACAGCTCCACAACATCCAGAGACTTGAGATACTCAGGGTGGATCTCATCCACCCCCGGTGCCTTGCCACCGAGGAGCTTGCAAACCACCTCAGTGACTTCGGCTTGGGTAATGGACGAGTCCACCTCCGAGTCATCAGCCTCCGCTTCCTCAATGGAAGACGTGATGGTGGGATTGAGGAGATCCTCGAAGTATTCCTTCCACCGCCTGACAATATCCCCAGTCGAGGTCAACAGCTCCCCACCCGCATTGTAAACAGTGTTGGCAGAGTACTGCTTCCCCCTCCTGAGGCTCCGGACGGTTTGCCAGAATTTCTTCGAGGCCGACCAATAGTCCTCCTCCATGGCCTCACCGAACTCCTCACAGTTCTGAGTTTTTGCCTCCGCAACTGCCCGAGCTGCGGCACGCCTGGCCTGCCGATACCCATTAGCTGCCTCAGGAGTCCCGGAGGCCAACATGGCCCAATAGGACTCCTTCTTCAGCTTGACGACATCCCTTACTTCCGGTGTCCACCACTGGGTTCAGGGATTGCTGCCATGACAGGCACCAGAGACCTTGCGGCCACAGCTCCGAACAGCCGCATCTACAATGGAGGCAGAGAACATGGTCTACTCAGACTCAATGTCCCCCACCTCCCTCGGAAGCTGGGAGAAGCTCTCCCGGAGGTGGGAGTTAAAGACCTCCCCGAGAGAGTGCTCGGCCAGACGTTCCCAACAGACCCTCACCATACGTTTGGGCCTGCCAGGTCTGTCCGGCTTCCTCCTCTGCCAGCGGATCCAACTCACCACCAGGTGGTGATCAGTTGACAGCTCAGCCCCTCTCTTCACCCGAGTGTTCAAGACATTGGGCCGGAGATCAGATGAAACGACAACAGAGTCGATCATCGACCTCTGACCTAAGGTGTCCTGGTGCCACTGCACTTATGGACACCCCTATGCTCGAACATGGTGTTCGTTATGGACAAACCATGACTAGCACAGAAGTCCAATAACAAAACACCACTTGGGTTCAGATCGGGTAGACCGTTCCTCCCAATCACGCCCCTCCAGGTGTCACTGTTGTCGCCCACGTGAGCGTTGAAGTCCCCCAGTAGAACAATGGAGTCCCCGGTCTGAGTACCTCTCAGTACCTCTCCCAGGGACTCCAAGAAGGCCGGATACTCTATACTGCTATTCGGCCCGTAGGCACAAACAACAGCAAGAGCCCTCTCCCCGATCCGAAGGCGCAGAGAGGTGACCCTCTCATTCACTGGGGTAAACTCCAACACATGGCGGCTGAGCTGGGGAGCTATAAGCAAGCCCACACCAGCCCGCCGCTGCTCACCATGGGCAACTCCAGAGAAGTGGAGAGTCCAGCCCCTCTCGAGGAGCTGGGTTCCAGAGCCCAAGCTGTGCATGGAGGTGAGCCCGACTATCTCTAGCCTGTACCTCTCAACCTCCCGCACAAGCTCAGGCTCTTTCCCCCACCAGCGAAGTGACATTCCACATCCCAACAGCTAGCTGCTGTGTTTGGGGATCAGGTCGTCGAGGCCCCTGCCTTCGACTGCCGCCCAATCCACACTGCACCGGCCCCCTACGGCTACCTCTGTGGGTGGTGAACCCACAGGAGGTCGGGCCCACGTCACCGCTTCGGGCTGAGCCCGGCCGGGCCCCGTGGGCAAAGGCCCGGCCACCAAGCGCTCGCATATGAGCCCCAACCCCGGGCCTGGCTCCAGGATGGGGCCCCGGCTGCGCCATACCAGGCGACGTCACGGTCCTTGATCTATTATCCATAAGGGTTTTGGTGAACTGCTCTTGGTCCGGCCTGTCACCTAGGACCTGTCTGCCTTGGGAGACCCTAACAGGGGCGTAATGCCCCCGACAACATAGCTCCTAGGATCATTCAAGCACACAAACCCCTCCACCACAATAAGGTGGCAGTTCTAGGAGGGGTGTTAGAATTTGGTAAAGAATTTTTTTTTTTTTTGTTAGAATTTGGTAAAGAAAAAAATGAACATATTATTTACCAGCTTAAGGTCGGTCCATATGGTGAAATACCATGACCTCGGCCTTGAATACTGACCTCGGCCCAGAGGGCCTCGCTCAGTACTTTCAAGACCTTGGTCACGGTATTTCACGATACGGACCTCCCAGCTGGTAAATAACATATATAAATGTTCCTCTGAAACGCAAATCAAGATGCACATGACTTCAGAAAGGAAATCTGAAAGTCTATATTATTTGGTGTGCTTATGTGCAGAAAGTGCAAAGTTTCAAAGGGAAAAAAATCATCTGGCGACTGTAGGACATTCCTGCTTAAGAAACATTGCAGTGATATAATGCTTCCTCGTGCGACTCTCAGCATTATCAGTGGCAGATGTTCAGGTTCAAGAACAAGTCCTGAATTTTTCGCCTGCTCTTCCCACACTCCGAGCAAGATGAAAGCGGCTTTTCTTGTTAGGAGAAGGAGGAAAATCAAGCCGCCAGAGAGAGAAAATGGGGTTTCTTTTTCAAGTCATGGCTGTTTGATGTTCTTAAAGTGAAAGGGATAACTAGTAAGCTGTTTGAATTTACATGCTTTCCTAGGAGCAGATATAACCACCACAGGGGACAGGATGTGAAATTGATCTTGGATCGGTATAAAAGGCGAACTGTAACCAGGTCTGAAGTGAGTTAAAGTTTGAGTCAAGGTGGATGGGGATGTGAAGAGTTATAGCAGTGAGCATGCAGTCTGACAGCTCAGTGGAAAACATCCAGCATTTGATCTGAAGACGAGGCTGAAATTTCTTTGTGCTTGATAGCTGAAGTAAAGCTTTGGCTACCTTGGCTTTGACTGAGAATATGTGTATGTTTTATAGTATGCACTCAATCACTAGAACTGGCTTGTGAATGTGTGGGGCCAGAGGTGGAACCTTAAAGCAGATACGCAGAACCTTTATTTTTAAATACATTTCTGAGTGGGTAGTATCCCCCCCTTGACTCTTGTATGCAGCATAAATGGGAATTAAATAATATATTTTTGAGAGTTAAAGGAACAGTCCACCGTATTTCCATAATGAAATATGCTCTTATCTGAATTGAGACGAGCTGCTCCGTACCTATCCGAGCTTTGCGCGACCTCCCAGTCAGTCAGACGCAGTCAGACGCACTGTCACTCCTGTTAGCAATGTAGCTAGGCTCAGCATGGCCAATGGTATTTTTTGGGGCTGTAGTTAGATGCGACCAAACTCTTCCGCGTTTTTCCTGTTTACATAGGTTTATATGACCAGTGATATGAAACAAGTTCAGTTACACAAATTGAAATGTAGCGATTTTCTATGCTATGGAAAGTCCGCACTATAATGACAGGCGTACTAACACCTTCTGCGCGCTTCGGCAGCGCATTGATACGGAGCTCAGATATCAATGCGCTGCCGAAGCGCGCAGAAGGTGTTAGTACGCCTGTCATTATAGTGCGGACTTTCCATAGCATAGAAAATCGCTACGTTTCAATTTGTGTAACTGAACTTGTTTCATATCACTAGTCATATAAACCTATGTAAACAGGAAAAACGCGGAAGAGTTTGGTCGCATCTAACTACAGCCCCAAAAAATACCGTTGGCCATGCTGAGCCTAGCTACATTGCTAACAGGAGTGACAGCGCGTCTGACTGCGTCTGACTGACTGGGAGGTCGCGCAAAGCTCGGATAGGTACGGAGCAGCTCGTCTCAATTCAGGTAAGAGCATATTTCATTATGGAAATACGGTGGACTGTTCCTTTAAAATCGACCGCAAAGTTGGCATTCGAGCCGCCCTGCTGAGCCAGCCAGCCCTGAGTGTGTGACGTCACAGCGGTAACCGGTTTTAAGGCCGAGACCTTTGACAGCTATAGACCAAAGTCATATAAATAAAAATTTATGCTGAAAGTAAGAAATACCGTTACCGACTTGCTCAACTAAGACTGATTTGACTTCATTGATTGTGGGTTGACTCTCATTAAAACAGGATGGGTGTTATAACTTATGCAACATACATGTACATGCATGCATTTTCACTGATAAAACGTAAAAGGCTAATTAAATAATCAGATGAACTGAGACGATCACATTCTGAAGCAAATTAAATAATCTTATACCATAACTTAAACACACATCACAAGTTACATGTATTAATCTAAATGCAGGTAAACAGCGTATTTTTGTTGTTTTATATCCAAATGAGAGTCGGAGCTTACCCGTCTGTGTTCTCGCTTCTTGAAGGCCGATCTCGTGGCCGATTATTTTGAAACAATCTGACTTTCAGTTGTTCGTTCAGTTCTCCGTTCATTCGCTTCTTCCACGTAAGGGTGAGATGGCAGCGATATCCAGTTTAGAAATCAGACGACTGCTCCACTCATTCTCCATTTTCTCCATACTGTGTATTCCGCCGTTACTGCTCGGCTCAGGCAATTACTAAAACCCGGGACGGAACGGGACGTCACCGGTTTTAGCAACAACCGCGGGGAGGTCACTGCCCGAGCGATATGTCCCGTCCCGTTCCATCCCGGGTTTTACCAACAACCCTCAGGTCACTCTGGGAGAACTGGTGCAACTGAACTTACTTTCCTTTAAAAAAATAAATAAAATACATACTTTCCTTTTCCTGTAGTTTTATTTAAATGTTGGTACTGTACCCTCTTTCAATATGGGTTTATAGCCAACTCTCCTCAACAGATCAGAGGTCTCGTACAAGTCTTCAGTAAAATGTGCAGAGCAGAGGAGAGACCACTTCATAGGCGCCCAATGTGCCCGTGAACTTCTCGCAAAATGCGTCCAAATCTTTGCAGTTTGAACATTCTTGGGCCATGAATGCAACGTAAATCCACCTTCTGTCGTGTTGCTGGCACATCTACGTGGCATGGCGATAAATTAGCTCAAAATGGAGGATCGGAGTTGC